>NC_031777.1:31070349-31099412 GCF_001522545.3 Parus major | reverse complement strand
CCCAGGAACACCCCTGCCAGCCCTGAGACCCCCAGCAGGTATGGAAAGCCACTGCTGAGCGATCCAACCAACAAATAAAGGAGGTTGGATGGAGGCTGGAGGTGAAAGGAGGTGTTTCCCATCAGACCAAGAGCAGACTGAGATGCCCATCACCATGGCCACCTCTGGTCCCAGGTCACACAGCAATGAGGGTCTCAGTGGCAGAACCTGATCTCCTTACCCCTGCTGGCTCTGACCACGTCCTGCAGTGCTCATGACCTCTAACAACTCCTGTCAGACATCCAGGGGTCAGAATCTCAGGAGTGCAAAGTGCAGCCCTGGAAACGTTGCTCTGCTGTTATACACCCCCTGTGTCCCCTGCTTTGGGGATGCTGTCCTGAGGCACACCAAGGAGATGCACCAAGGAATGGCTCTGCAATCCCAACAATCATGTCAGAGACAGACCCTGCAGTCAGAGTGTCCTGCTCATAGTCCTAGACCTAGACCAGAGTTCTGTGCTTTTCACCAAATGCAGTATCTTAGCACTTAATAACACACTTCAGTGAGATACTGGTTAAAATTACACAGTCTAGCTACTTCTCGAGTTTAGAGGAATTTAAAATATGAATTCATTGAGCATGTTACCTGGTTTCAGGTGAGCAAATGGAATTTCCCCTGTTAACAGCTCCCAGAGGCACAAAGCATAGCTGAAGACATCAGCTTTGATGGTGTACCTCGTGCACTGAGTGAACACCTCAGGGGCCATCCAGCGCAGGTTCTGGGCACCAGGAAACAGCAATCACACGTTAGCAGTGTTTGCTTCCTCACACAAGCACCTAGTCCTGTATTTGTATGGTTGTTTTCCTTTGTTTCCTGCCTCCACCACTCCATAAAATAATTGGTAATCTGCTAGGGAAAACTTTCACCTGGCTTGCAAGATCTAGCCAGCATGCTCCTGTGCAGGACACATAACTGCATTAGCTTGCTTAGAAAGAGGAACCACCTGCCAACATCATGTGAGTGGAGTGGATTAAAGTTAACTTTTTAGTAAGGAATTGGAGCAACAGAGCTCCAAAGACAGCCTTACAAAGCATTGTTTTCTGCTGCAGATGTTATATATTCCCTCATCTCTGCTATTGAAGATGGAGGAAAAAAATAAAACCAAGACAGAGAAACACTGATAGAGATTAAATATTACACCAGTCCATCTGTTCCAACAAACATTTTTCCAATGTCTTCTTCTCCTAAACCGTGTTTGCTGTATGTTTGATATTAATTATGTGGAACAAAACAAGAAACAAACCCCAGGTTGTTTTGTCATGTTGTCTTCATCCAGGGATTGCAGAAATCGAGATTCTGAAACAGAGCAAGAAAAAGGATTACTCTCAGGCCAATAGAGACACACACCTTATTATGCAAAAGTCCTACCTTAAGTACAGTTCCACAGAACCCTCTCAGTAAGCACATGTTGAGTTTTAGAGAATTTTGGGTTAATTGATAAGTGTTTCATAAAAACTCCTTACCTCCAAAATCAGCAACTACTGCATGACCATCCTCATACAGGAGAATATTGTGACTAGGGAAAAAAAATACAACTGTAGGTAATTGTTTGATAGTGTCTTAAAGATGGTGAAAAGGTTTTTGGGTCACAGTTAAACATTTGAGTTCAAATCACCTCCTTGGGTAGGTGAATGTCTATAAGTACATCTCATATTTATTGTTAGAAAGTGCACATTACCCCTGAGAGGACAAACCAACCTTTGACTGATTTGCACACAACAAATACAGAGAGAGACTTTTAGAAATTGGCAACAAAAACAAAAACACAGGTTTCAAACAAAATGCACACTTGGAGAAAGACCCATGAGATGCTTTGGCAAGGTCACAGGCTTCCAGTACTTCTGGAGATTAAAGGTTTCCCTGCCCCAGTCACTTCACCTTCACTGCACAGGGCTTGGGAGGGGCTGAGCAAATCACAGCTCAAAGTGCAGCAAAGTGGACACAACCATGCCCTCAGGATATTTGTCAAAGGCTGACTGAGCTGAAAATTCAGAAGGGGGAAAAGTGTATGAAAAACAGAAATGAAAAAGTTGGCAAGAGTTTACATGAGAAGGGAAAATGGAAGTAATATTGATGGTCTCAACAGAAAGTACAACATGCTCATATTAGACCTGCAGATACAAACAAGAACAGTCAAGTGAGGAACACAAATTTTACCTCATAACAGTCTTAGGACAGAAAAAAATCTAAGCTCTCCCAAGCAGGACTCCCACAAATCACTGTCTTCAAGATTTCCATCTTCACCTAAACCCAACCCTTGGGATGATAAATTTAATCATAAAAATGTAACCATGACTCTCTTGATTTATATTGGATTTGATTTTAGCTCTCATATGTACTTTCCATCAAAATATTGACATGATTTTAGTATGACATGTGGAATTGTTTTGAGACCCACACCATATGCCAAATGAAAAGAGGAATCAAAGACAGGGCTGAACCAGAGCGACTCTTGAAGGCTGTGCCCCGGGGTGGGTGTAGGTAAACAAGGCACACAAAGCTACAGACTTTGCTCAGGTCTGGCCTCTGTCAGTAAGGACAAAAATTACCACCATGTCTCAATGTCAATAAACTGCACTGAGCCCCAGCTTCAACTTCAATATATTCCAGGACTGTGTGAACTTGAATAAATCCAACTTGACAAGTCAAGACATAATCAAGACCTAGGCTGACAGTTTTTTGTGGAGAAGCAGAGAAATCAATTGGAATTCTCTTTCTCCTCATGGCACACATTTCATAGAATCACAGAATCTCTGAGACTGGAAAAGAAGTCTCCAAGATCATGGAGTCCAACCTGTGACCAACCCCCACCTTGTCCTCAGCCCAGAGCACTGGGTGCCATGTCCAGTTATTCCTTGGACACCTCCAAGGATGGGGAGTCCACCACTGCCCTGGGCAACATCTTCCAAAGCTTGATCACTGTTTCAGTGCAGAAACTCTCCCTGATGCTCAACTTGAACCTCCCCTGGCCCAAGATCAGACAAACACTGCTGGAATGCTCATCTTGGTGCTGAGTGCATTGATGGGCATATCTGAGAGCAGGAAGCAGGTTCTGGGAGGGTTTTGTCAGTCTGGTACCTCCAGGGAACACTACAGTTACTGATTTTTCTTTTTTAAAGTAAAAAATACACCCTACAGAAATAAGGCTTGGAAGGCGCATCTTAAAAATGCTGTTATTGCCTCGGTGGCACTTGAAAATTTGAAAATCTCAGATGAAACGGGTACTCTTAAGCTTATTTTCAGACATACAACAAGAAAAATCCAAGCCGAACTGAGCTGGCAGAAGATTAATACTGATTCAGCAGAATCAGAAATTAATTCTCCTCTGTAAAGGTCACACAGGGATTGCAGTGGTGAGAGCAGGCATTGTTCTTTCCATGAAACCATGGAAGGAAGGAAACCAGGCAAGAACGAGGAGTGTGCAATCATCCTGGCTTTGTGAAAGGACATGGTTCTGGGGCCTGCCAGGCATGGAGGCTTCCCTCTCCCATGGCAAGTGACAGGCTCAGCATGTCCCTTTCCCAGGGATTCAGGCCATTAAAAGATCCTTCTGCCTTCAGCATGCTGTGGGTGTAATGAAAAGCAATGGATATTTTAAGATTTCAAAAGGGATATTTCAACAAAGAGGAGTTGCAGACTCCATCCCCATTACCAGCAGGCTGCCATCCTCTCTTTCATCTCCCTCATCAAGCAGCTCTCAGAAGTGTTCACAGACAGTTAGAGTCATCAAAAGCAGGTCAGTCACTCAAGGGCTTCCTCCAGCCACGTTCAGCTGTTATGGCTTCAATTAAATGGATACTAAAATGGTCTCTCTTTTATTGCAGTGCTATAATCAGTGTGGCTGCTGTCCCTCACCGTGGTGTAAGTAGTAATAAGTTGATGCATGTCACCATTTCTGATGGCTGTCAGAAGTGAAAAGCAACATAAAACTCCCAATTATTCTTCAAATGGAAGGATAACCCCTTTTCCAGGGCAAAGGCACGAAAGATTTATTTTCTTCTCTATTCTGTCAAGCCATATTGCAGGTTTATTTAATGCATTATGTGCAGTGCATTAGATTTCAGAACTCACAGAAGTGGTTATGAGCTATGTGAAAATTTAAGGTAAAAATATGAGGCTCCTGTGAAGCCACTGGCCAAACTTAACACAGAATTTCACTCTTGGTCTTTCTCTTAAGCTGTTGCAAAGATTTTCATCTGGTAATTGTGCCTGTGGGTTGGCTGGGACTCATACTGCAAACACAACTCCTGCTCTCGCACTAAACTTTCAGGAGTTGAGCTCTCAGCAGCACACATCAATGGCACCAACAACCCCAGGGCACATTATTCCTGACCCTCACAAATCCCATCTGGCTGAGTTCTGTGGCACTTTCCAGCTCTCTAGGAAGATACTGGTTTGGGTTTTCTTTTGTGGAAATCATTATTCAAAATCCTTAAGTGCAGAACTGTTCTTCTAAGAGCCAGCAGGGCGTGGAGCTGCACTGTGAGCTCTGTCCTGGCTCCCCTGGAGCAGCTCTGCAGCTGCAGAGTCAGGCATGGGGCTCCTGGCTCGTGCCACTGCCCCAGAAGCACGGCTCTGCCCTGGAACCACACAGCTTTGTGGGCTGGAAGGGTGGGCAGGGATGCAGGGGTGTGAAGGAGGCTCAGAGGAGAGTGGAGGATGCCATTGCAATGTGCCTGCTGCTCTGGAGGGAGGGCAGAGCTAAAGGAACATGTTTTGGCTTTAGCAAAAGGATCATTTTCATCCCCAGTCCTGCAATCAGTGCAGCTCAGGCACTTCATCCCCTGTGACTGAAACATGCACAAGCCTGTTTCCATGGCACAAGGAACAGGCTTTTCCCTGCAGACACCAAGGACTCAGTGCTCCCACAGGGACACCAGCAAAGCGAGGGATGAGTGCCCAGTCCCGTGCAAGACCTCAGCTCCCAGAGGGGAGCAATCAAAGCTGCTGTTAGCTGCAACAAACCAGCCAGGCAAACCCAGGAACAGGCAAACTCAGTGACTATGGGGAAATATTTACAGTAAAAGAGACAAAGCAAAGGGGCAGGGATGAAGTGATGAGAGAATGTGACCAAGTGCCCTTTGACAGCAGGTGTTAGGCTGAAACTGAGCCTCAGAAAACAGATTCAGAAAAACAAATGCATGCATGAAAACACTGTCAGTGACTGCAGCCTTCAAGGTCAATCACAGTTCAGCAATTGTGACTTGTAGGGCTTTGTATAAAACCTCTGAGATTATTTTCAGTTGAGTGCTAATGAGACACTGAGGTTGCAGGAGCCTACAGGGTGTCCCTGTGGCTCTGAGCTTTCATGTTGCCTCAATTCTTTAACTAAAGACAGAAACTGACCTGTTCAAATCCCGATGTATGATGGGCTGTGTGAGATTGTGGAGGTACTCCATGCCTTTGGCCACATCTACAGCAATGATTAATTTAGACTGCAGATCAAGAATTCTGTATTTTGTAAAAAAATAAAAGCTTACTTGAAGTTAATAGACAGTTGAAAAATATTTTTATCTGTAAATCATAGAAAGTTTAAAATTATTTTACATACAAAATGTTATATAATCTATGTAAAGCAAATCTATGTACCGTAAAATAATGACAGTAACAACTTTGTGATCACTTATCAGTTTACCTTGTACACCCAATAAACTGGACCAAAGCTCAGTATTTTCTAGTGTGTTCCTTGCTCTGTTTTATGCTGAAATGAATATTTCCATCAGCACAGATTCCCTACTCCTCCCCATTCTGTGGGCAGGCTGCTGGTGGCTGAGGGCAGTACCTCTTCTGCTCGTGGAGCAGGGAGAAGAGCGATCCCCCGGAGATGTACTGGGTGACAATGGCAAACTGGCTGGGGTCGTCCAGGCAGGCTCCCACAAACTGGATGACACAGGGATGGTTCAGCTGGCAGAGGATGGAAACCTCACGGCAGAACATGTCCACATCGGACTTGGAGCAGTAGGTGTTGGCTCGGTAACTTACGATTGACGTGAGAGGGAGCAGAGGGCAAAGGTATCATAAAATAAGGGATTTTGAAATACTTCAAACCAGGTCAGTGACCAAGAGGAGTGGAAAAGCCTGACAAACTTACCGTTTGATGGCAACAATTTTATTTCTACATCGTCCCTTATAGACTTTCCCAAAAGACCCTAAAATGGTTTAAAATGAATAAGCTCAGCTATGTTTGTTGTGAACATCAATCATTTCAAGTGAATGCACTCTCACTTGTGATACCTGAGCCGATGATCTCATGGAACTCTATCTCGGACAGCTGGAGGTGGAAGTGGGATGGCAAACCAGCCCGGAGGAGGAGGACATCAGCCTTTTCTGCAAGAGAAACACCCATCCCCTTTGTAAAACATGGGCAAGGGGAGGACCGGGCAGAAAAGCACTGAACCTGAGAATTCTTGCCCTGGGAACGCTGATTTATCCCAGCACACTGACTGCAAACCCTGCTCCCTGCTGCAGCACACCCCAGGGACAGACACACCCTACAAGCCTTGGGCACTCCTGGCTTTGGCACCTGTCAGCCACGAGCACTGGCCCAATTCCCACACTCTGCCTGTACCATGGGACAGCAGCACACAATTCCTCACACGGAGAATTAATTCCTTTTTTCTGTGTAGCCAGTGCTCATGGCTGGGGATGCTATTCCAGAGCCACCTGACTCTTGGTGACACATGGAATCTAAACTTTGCAACTAAATTTAGTTGTCAAATATCTCCATCTTGTTTATCTTTTTAGTTTATTACTATAAAGTTCATCAGAATATTTCTAAACAGAGCATTTTGATGCTGCTATGTGAAGGAGGTAAGGATTTGATTATATCCAGAGTGAACATTTAAAGTGGAAAACTGAAAGTACCACAAAAAAAAAATAAATAGAGGAAATATCTTAAAATAACCTTAAAATATTTATCTGAATGTTTCAGCTGCATTTGTTTCAAAGTAAAATTATTTTTGGACAGAATTTTTCTTACAAGGATAATTCAGGCATTTCACAGTGTGATTTAAATGGTATTTATTTCCATTCATGAAGAATGGAAATAAATTTTTGAGTATTTCATGAGTACTATTTCACATCACAGCCTCTTCTCAAAGAAATAAAGAGAAATATAAATATTTTTTTAAAGTGAATGAAAACAAGGCAGATACAGGAATTGTCATTATATTGGGGAACAAAGCTAAGTATATTGTTTCCTAAAATCATCCCAGGGAAATGGAACAATGTACCATAAAAAGTCCAGGAATAATGAATCCTGTGTAGGATGCTCAGGCTGACAAACACATTGGATAAAAGGACCACAAAAGTTCACGTTTTCCCATGTCAAATACCTTTTGTCATGCTTTTAATCTTCCCTAGAGGGGATGGCACTGACACATAGGAACCATCTGAAATAAAGAACAGAGTGGAGTTATGGAGTTCAACAACAACAAAGTGCTGGTGCTGATAAATTCCTGAGTCAATGACGCCAGAAAGAACTAATAATAAAGGGTGAGAATCCAGAAAAACACACCAACACGTGCTGGGAGCTGCTGTGGGCTGGGACACAGCTCATTTCCCCACTGAACCAGGCAGAGCAGACTGGGACCTTGTGTGGCTACAGCCTCAGAAGGGATCTGTGTGAAATGGTGAGTCTCATGACAACGATTTTATTTGTGCTGGGCAGCACTGACTGCTCTCTGCTCTCTGCTCTCTGCCATGGGTGCAGCACTTCCAGAGATCTCAGCAGGCTGATTTGGATCAGGCCCTTTCAATAAAATGAGTGCTCATACCTCCTCCAGGCTGGGAGTATTCATTGCAGGGGGATTCATCCTGAGGTCTCTTGTAATGCTTCAGGAGGGTCACAATTGCATCATGACCTAGGAAAGGAAGAAGAAATACAGGGATTTACAGGCAACTCAAAAGACTTCTTTAAAAAAAAAAAAATTATACAAAATTAGGGGATTAAAAAAACCCCATAAAACATGCCTACAAAATATGCAAAGACATGGTGATGCTAATCTAAACCTACTGTGATTCTTAATTGTAGAAATATGGGAAATTTCTGCCAGTAGAAACAAGCATGTTACTTTGTCGAGTCCACCTACTCCTAAAATGCAAGATATGGCAAAGGAGAACTCTGCTGCAGAAATCCTGCTGCAATGGATGTTGACAATAGTCCTCAGTGGACCTGACAAGGAAAACCAGTGCCTGCAAACATTCTTTTTGTAGTCCTAAGCCAGAGAAATTTGTACACCCATTGCTGCAGATGGAATCTACACTTGCCCCTTGCGAGGCACCGGCTGCAGTGGGGCCACCTGCTCAGGGTTTGATGCACAAAACTCTGCCTGGCAGCATTTAAAATTCTTTCCTAAACCTTTCCAAAATGAGTTTTCCCTCAAATAATTTCTTATGTATATTTTTCCAATAATCAGGTTTTGAAAAGCCTTGCAAACTAAGCTTTAATATATTGCAGTCATTCTCCCAATAAAAGGCACTGCAGGGAAATGTCCCAGGAGCCACAGACTCAGGAACAAGATGGGAGCTGCTACCTGGCTGTACATGCAGAACAGTGCAACAGGAACCATGGAACACCTCACTTTGATCCATATTTGGAGGAATTCAAGATTACTGAATGATTCATTGTTCCCCACAATGTTCAGCAATAAAATGAGAACTCATGTGCATGCCAGAGGAGGAAGAGCCCTTGCTGCACAGGCTGTGTGTCTCCTGTTGTGCAGCACAGAAACAAAACACTCCTCTTGAGTTTGTCTGGATTAAACTGATGTTTAACAGAGATCTGAGATGAAAAATTGAAGGGCTGGGGCCTATAACCCTTTGTGCCATTCCCTGGGGAGCAGAGGGTGGGAGCTCTGTCTGCAGGCATTGGCAGGTTATTCTGCAGCATTATCTCCTTCCCATGCTGCCCTCTCCTTCCTGCACAACTTCTGTGGCTTTTGTAGCAGAAACCAGAAAACTGAAATACCTTTCTCATAAGCCCACATCAAACAGGTCTGCTCATCCTTTTCTCCACTGGACCTGCTGGGATCACAGGCTACAAGGTTCATATCAGCTCCGTTATCCAGCAAGAACTGCACGAGGCGAATATGGCCATGGTAGCAAGCACAGTGCAATCCTGGAACATCAGAGAAGGGTGGGGAGCTGTCAGAACGTCACAACAGGACTGCAGCAACAACTGCAAAGTGCAAATCCATCTCCTCAGTAAATAAGTATGTTGTCAAAAAAATACCTGAGGCAAGAGGTGAAAATTAAATATTAGGGCTGCAAGAACCAATCCATTGCCTTTGCACAATGTGACACCATTTACTCTGCCACCTACAAACCGCATTTAACGATTCTGTATGTGACAAAAAGCAAGTGAAAACAAAGGCAGCTCAGTGCAGTGGGGACAGAAAGGTGTGCAGCCCCTCAGACAATGCATTCCTGAAGCCTATCTCTTTGCAGAATAATTTCTAATACTACTTAGAAGCCTCAGTATGGGAAGAACAGCTTACACCAGGTTTTGTTACTCGTGCACACCCTAATGAGCCTGACACATCCTCACTGAAGTCTTATCACTTCTATGCCTCCTGTAAAAATATTTCAAAAAAGCTGTGCTGTGTCTGAAAGGTACTTGGGTGCTGGAATTGCCCTGGAAATCCTGGTGGTGTATGGCTTCCCAATACTTTGGTGCTGGTGTGTACTGTCATACACAGTGAGTGTGATGATGTTACCTGTGTGCCCATCTCTCCCCTGATGATTGATGCCTACAACATTCTGGTCAAGAAGAAACTTGACAAGTTCTATGTTCTTTCCATAGGTGCAAGCACTGCAGAAGTAAAGGGAGTGGTGAGTGCTATAGTCCATAAAAGAATTTGGGTAGCCAAAAATATACAAAGAATTACACAGAGATAAAAATATAGTAACAAAGGATCAATAGAAATGTGCAAATGCATGATTAATCCACCAGAGCACATTCATTTTTATTGCTTCAGAAACATTCTAATTATTGCTGAATCACCTAACTTTGCCCAGTTGTGCAAACAGTCTGTGTTACAAAGTGCCTCTTGAACAGCCCTTTACATGCCAACCACACCATGTTCTGCCCCCTGGTTCCTCATTCAGAGTACCTGGCTCCAGGTGGAACAAGCTCAGCTCCCAAACTGGACAAGGAGGGGAACCACTGTCCAAGCAGGTGCTGGTGAACCTGATTTTCACTGCCTGGTTCTGCCTCTCACTTCATGCCCTGTCGAGTATCTCACGACACAAACTCAGCCTCCCTGTGCAGCTCCCTGCTCACCCTGTCCCTCACCTGGTGACACATTTGTCATTTTGGGCGTGTAAGTGGAAATGCTGGTAATGGCATTTGAACACCTCACCTGTGGAAAGCTGTTTCACTGAATATATTTTCTTTAGCGAGACTTTCCGTTCCCGAGAGCTGAATTATTTCCTTGACAACTTCAAACTTCCCATTGTAACAGGCACTGAGGAGGAAGCCAGTGCAGAGGTGTTAGCAAAGCCATCCCTCCGCCAGCGCCAGCCCTGGCCAGCAGCTGCCCCGGCACTCACAGGTGCAGAGCTGTGTCTCCATAGATGTTCACCACGTGGGGCTGCACTTCAAAGCTGCTCTGCAGTAAGAACTTCACAATATCACGGTGCCCAAATCGAGAGCAGAAGTGCAGGGGCACATGGTCTTCGTTGTCCTGAGCATTCACTGCCGATTCACCCAGAAAAAGACCACAGAAAGGATTTTGTACTTAGCACAGGGTGTCTGGGATTGTTCTGGATATTTAGTGGAATTTGATGTGTGGTGTCTGTGCATTTTGAAAAGTCTTGGAAAACTATTGTTTAAAATTGAAATTTCTGTGATCTTTAGTGTATCAAACCCAGATTGCTCTGTGCCATCTGCAGTGCACTGTCAAGGTGATTTTCTGAACTTAGGGCATGGCTGCTTTCTTCCAGCTGCAAACTTACTGAGTCTTTTGACAAAGCTTTCCATGAAGGAATCACGAGTTATAAATGACCCTTAGAACGAGAAATTTTGAAGCAAAAGTAAGATAATAACAACACCAACAGAACTGGGGATGAATGTCCAGGCAGCACAGAACTGCTGGCATCTACCAGTAGTAGGAAATATTCCAAGGGCAGTTGCTTAGTGTGTCCCTCCTGGGGGATCCTTGAGCTGCAGATGGGAATGCTGGAGGCTGCCAGGTGTCGTGGAGCACATCCATGGCCCATGCCATCCTGCCTAGGGGACAGGCATTTGCTGTGCTTTTGGGCTGACTAGAGAGTCACGTTATGTTAAAAGAAATAGTTCAAGTTTGTGACCCCAATTACTGCTATGCACTGAACAGTGCCAGATTTATTCAGGTTCTTTCCCCAATTCCTTTCATTCCTGGGCACTAAAGACTTTTCCTCTGCTGCTGCATTTACAGCAAGTTTCAAAGTGTGCTACTTTAAGAGCAAAAAACTCCCCGCTTCCAGTCCCCCTTTCCTTTTTTTTCCGTGCTGAAGATTCTGAGTTTAAAGAAAAGGACCTGAAACAGTGCCCTAGATTCTTTCCTTTTGTAATAAACTCTCTAACAGAGAGAAAACCTCCCACTGCCTTGTCATGATGAGAGAACATCTCTCTTTTCCCCCCTTTATTATAATTATATCAGGCTGAACCACCCTGAGCTCTGCAAACAGCACAGACAGACCTGGCCACGCTTCTTCCCTGCACGAGGAGGAGGAGGTGTGACTGCAGGACTCTCAGAGAACATGCTAAATGGACCTATTGAAGAGCAGTATGTTTCCAAGCAATGCAATATTACTTCCCAAAAAACATTTCTCTGATTCTGAGGATAAGCAAATGACTTTTAAATAATTTGAAATTTGCTCAGTATTTCTCAGAATCACAGAATGGCCTGGGTTGGAAGGGACCCTGATCTTTAAGGTCTCTCCCTGTGGGCAGGGACAGCTCCCACTGTCCCAGGGGCTCCAAACCCATCCAGCCTGGCCTTGGGCACTGCCAGGGATCCAGGGACAGCCCCAGCTGCTCTGGGAATTCCATTCCAGGGCCTGCCCACCCTGGCAGGAAAGAATTTTTTCCTGGTGTTTAATCTCACCCTGCCCTCTGTCAGTGTGAAGCCATTCCCCTTGTCCTGGCACTCCCAGCCCCAGTAAATAGTGTCTCTCCATCTTTCTTCAAGGCTCCCTTCAGGTACAGGTAGGAATCTCTGCACTGGTAATCACAACATGCCCAAAATGTGACCTCTAAATTACATTTGTGTGTCTGTGGGATGTGCCATCAGTCAGCAGGGACACACCTGTGCCAGGTGTCACAGCAATGGAGGAGCACGGCTGGAGAATGGCACATCTGTGCCTTCAGTGTTGCTGGAACAGCAAAAGGAGAGGGAACAGAGGGGAAGAACCCAGCAGAACCAGCACATAACTAGCATACTTCACCAAGGAAAACCCTCCAACTGCTGTTTTCTTGTTTTGGTTGTCCAAGGATGACACACAGACACACATACAAAGAAGCTAAGACTCTGTCTAGAAAACACAATGTTAAAGATGATTTTTAAGTATCTTTTCTTACCATCAGCTTTGCTTCCCTCTTCCATCAAAAGCTTTGTGATGTTGAGAAAGCCTTTGGCAGCAGCCAGATGGAGAGGTCTGTCCCCAACCTCACCACTCGCATTCACATCGGCTCCAAACTTCAGTAAGAGGTGGGTTACCTAAATACTTAATTAAGGTTAATTAAAATATCACATGAAAATAAAACTCTGAGAAAAGCAGATGCAATATTGCATTGGGTAATACTATATGTGAGCATCTCTGTAAAGTTAAATCAGGGAGAAGAGACTCGATAGAAAACTCATTTTTAAGTTACATGTCTATAAAAACATTAAAATTCTCAAAAGCCAGTGCACATTCATTCTGAAGAACATTGTCTATGGTGAATGGAAGCAGAGCTGTTTGTGTGAGTGTCCCTGGGGGCCCCAGGCCCCGAGCTGTTACCTGCTGATGGCCACGGTAGGCAGCGATGTGCAGCGGGGTGAAGAACACGGCGTCCTGCACGTTCACGTAGGCGCCGTGCTGCAGGAGAACATCCACAGCCTGCAGGGAAAACAGGCCAGGTAGCAACACTGTGCATCTATCTGCTCACCTGGCAAAGCAGGACCTCGAAACCTCCTGCCTCCAGTTTAAAAAGAGTCCAACAGCCCCAAATGAACGAGTTATAAAGGTGCAGCATGTAAAAGTGATCGACTTACAGTACTTGAACTGAACACTGAATGTCACTCATGCTTTATAAACGAGCCTGAAAATTGGTGTGCCACTAAAAAAAACTGATTTAGGAAGTAAGAGGCACATAACTGGCTGTCTGGATATTCTCAGAACAACCTTTAATTTTCTTTTAGCCATTATGAACAAAGAGCTGTAAACATATCAGAGTTTTTAAAAGTGAAAAAGTCACACAAAATGAAAGATCTTTTTAAATTCAAATATGTGAAGGTAAATCCTCAAACATGGAAAGATTTCTTTGTATTTCAGAAGATAAGAGCTCTTTGGCTTCAATAAATAACCCTAAGTGTTTTCTTTCACATTTCTACTTTTTTTGGTCCTTCAGGAGACCCATGTGTTCCTGCAAAGCCATGAACTCTCAAGAGTTCATGCTGCATAGCTGCTAAAATAGAATCCTATAATATATAATAGAATGAAGCCACTCTGGGCTCTCACTGAAGCCTGGGGCTGCTTGTTTTCCTGAAGCACGAGGGAGTCTTTGGGCACAGGAAGGGCTGGGGCACTCCAGGAGTTCTGTGTTCCAGTTTGATGGGTGCAGAGTTTTGGATGGCATGATGATGAAAGTCTGGGCCATGAGTCAGCACAGCAGAGCGAAGGGCTGAAGGGCTGACAGCCACGGAGCTGCTCACACCTGCAGGGTGGCAGCCAGTGCCAGCCCTCACCTGCACAAATGTCACCTGCTCTCTCAGCTGAGACCCCCAAAATGTCAAACATGCAACAACAGGGACAGTCAGTCCAGCCCATGCAACTCCTGAGTCCTCAGAACACAAACTCTTCCCCAGCAACATCAGTGTACAGCAATCGTTTCTTTACACTATTTCAATTGTTCTTTTTTCTTATGATGGCCTGAAGATATTTTCTGCACAAAGTCTGTGCCCTGGCATATGTAAATGTGTCCATTTCTCACCAGTTTGAACCATTTTTCTATGGCATCAGCTATGATTTCCCCTGGGGGCAGAGCCAAGTCTGATCATTGCCAGGAGTGGAGGCTCTGTAACCTCCCTGAACGCTCTCTGTGCTGTGTCACTCTCATTGTCACCCCCTTGTCCCCTTTGCACAGGCAGAATTTCCCTTGCTAAATGTCATGTTGACATCCTTTTGATGTGGATCCTTTCGCTGCCAATCTCAAAAAAGCATTTGTCTACAAAATAAAAATCCTAGGAAAGATCCCCTGAGATTTTGGAGAAGCTGCTGGCTCTTGTAGCAGCTGAAGGACAGCTCAGCAACAGGCACTCATGGGATGGGTGGGAATATGCTCAGGCAGAAAAGAGTAAACTCAATTATTTAGTTAACACAACTGATTCCCTCCACAGTGTTTCCTGTGTCTGACCAATTTTCAATATCTTGGTGGGCCAGAGGTGGAAACACAGAGCCAGCCAGGGAGGAATTTAATGGTTTGGTGGGTTTCAAATGATTAATTTAAGTCATTTTTCAGCAAACCACCATGATAAAACTGAAGTGGCAGCTGCTGTCTCTGAAAAGAGATGTTTGGGCCTGTTCCTTTTACACTAATATGACTGGAATGTCTTTGCATCAGCCTGATTTTAATTTAGCCATCAACTGTGAGGCTGTAACACATTCAAGGATGTGATCATAACTCCAATTCTCCTTAAACCCTTTGGGAGCTGGAATTAAAAATTTAGATTCATCTAGAAGCTTTCAAAGTGGATCTTCAAGACGAAAAACCTGTGTTGAGTGATGTGGATCCATCCCTGATGATGAACATAAAACTAGATGGGTTTTGACACATTTTCTGTGCTGCAGCAATGGCAGCTGTGCTTGCTGCTTTGTGATCTCCTGATAAATAGAATTTTGTGTGCTGTACTAAGCAAACTCCACTCAAGTGTAAATGATGAGAGGGGTACAGAGACAGGCTTGATAGTCTCTCAGACAAGATATCCTTCTAGGAAAGACAAAAGGAGACTTAGAAAGCACTGAAAGCTGTCATAGGCATCACAAGTAGGAGGCTGTGCTGAAGGGATGTGCAAGGATAGAAATACTTCAGAAACTAAGGAGAAAAAAAAAAGATTTTTATCCCCAGGGGACAGAGAGTGAGTGAAGAAGCAGTGTGTGAGCCAGGGGACATTGCCAAGGTGCACAGAAAGCAGCTGGGTGGTCCAAGGCAGCCAGCAGCACCCCAGAGGGCTCAGGGTTCCCTGCAGAACAAGGGGAGCTAATGCTTCCCTTCTCCTTGTACAACCAAATGCTATTTCAAAACAATACTTTAAACAACTTGCACAATAGCCTTACTTCACAATTTTTCTTAAAATTCTCTTACAAAAGATTTATTCAGAAGTTTTTTGAACAGCCCAGTCAATGATATTCACTTCAAAGACAATTAATTAAGCCACTCTGAAGGCTAGAAGGAGCCAAGAAAACAGCCCATGAGACAGACATAAGGACTTTGTGTTTTGGAAAAGGGCAAGGGATAAAATCTTGTCCATATAAGGAGGGCTGAAAAAATTACTCTGTGTTTCCATGAATATTAATGAAATTGTGGACAAAACAAGCTATTTAATCTGGTAGAGGAATTCTAAACTGACTGAAAATTTCACAACTATGTAAAGAAGGAAAGCAAGAGTTTGGACTATAAATCCTTGAATTCCAGAGCAGAAGATGAACCAAACGAGTTATCTGAGTCCTGCTCCATTTATGGAGATGCTTCTGATACAGAGCTGATCATTCCCAAGGAAGAAATAAGGAACTTTTCAATACAACTAACAGTTTACTTCTCATTGAGTTAACAGATTCATCAGGGCAGGGCTGTGAGCACCTTAACTTGCCCACAACCTCAGCAGGAGCTCAGGACGGGGGAGCAACAGCAGGGCTGCCTTTGGCATTTACAGCAAAAGGCCCAGATATTTTAGGAATTACTTGAAACCCCGGAGTGCTCAAGGACCACTTTGAACTGTCCACAGACGAGAAATTAAATACCTGAGAACTGAAACAGCTCCACCATCATTCTGCACACAACTATTAAAGTCAAAGAATCATCCAGGCTGGAAAAGACCTCCAAGACCTGTCAGGTCCAACCTTTGATCTGTGGCCTTTGTGCATGTTTGTTCAGTGTAAAAATATATACACAGATGTGATTTTCCCAAAACGCAGAAAAAAATGAAATAAAATTGATTAATAAAATCCAGCTTAACCAGTTCTGAATTTTGTTTTGAAAGACATCAAAGTAAAACCGAGTGACCTGCCAATATCACCCCCATTGCAGTCCTGGACAGGCAGAGCTGTACCTTGTGGTGGCCGGCAATGGTGGCGACGTGCAGGGCGGTCAGCGCCCCGTAGCCGACCTGCTGGATGTCAGCCCCGCCGTGCAGCAGCGCCGTCAGCAGCTCCACGTCGTCCTGGAACACAAGGATTTACCCAGCTCCTTCCTGGAACACAAGGATTTATCCAGATCCTTCCTGGAACACAAGGATTTACCCAGATCCTTCCTGGGACACAAGGATTTACCCAGATCCTTCCTGGGACACAAGGATTTACCCAGCTCCTTCCTGGGACACAAGGATTTACCCAGCTCCTTCCTGGGACACAAGGATTTATCCAGGTCCTTCCTGGGACACAAGGATTTATCCAGATCCTTCCTGGGACACAGGGATTTATCCAGGTCCTTCCTGGGACACGGCTGTCACGGCTGGAGGGAGCAGAGCCAGCCAGGAGGGGCTGCGAGAAGCGCTGGCCCGGCACCCCACAGCTCTCCTGTGCTACACCCAAGCCTGGATGCTAAAAGAGTCTCTGTCCTGATTTTATGGTGGCACTGGACAACTCCTCTATCTTGAGTTGCTTTGGGTGTCTCCATCAGTAATTCCAAAGCAATATCCTGCCCCGTGGGTGACACTGCAGAAGTGCATGGGCTCTTCCTGGGGTGTTTTCCTATGCACCACAAGTGTGAAATACATATTTTCACCAGAAATAATGACCAGAGAGCTCATCTAGACAGGTCAGACTAATCAGTTGCTCAGTTCTGATTTCCTATCAGAATTCAATTTATTCTATTTTAAATAGTTTACCTTATAAGCTGCCAAGTGCAGAGCTGTAAATCCATTTCTGGTCAGTCTGGATGGGCGCAGCCCTTTCAGCATGAGAGTTCTGATGTGTGATTTGTTGCCTTTAGAGAGAAAAGTGGAAAAAAGTCAGTTACAGGAAAGAACATGCAGATGAGGTAAGAAGCTCCTGTGTGAGTTTGAAAGCAGAGAAATAGATCTCTCTACTGCTGACCTGAGGCAAATAATAAAATATATCTTTTGAAACTTGGCAGTGATGAGTTTGATGGAAGAGCCTGGCTGGGACAGTGGCAGGTCTGGCCATGCACCAGCTCACTGTTCCCACTTTAACGAGGATGTGGTAAGGGTGGCTGAGCTTCCAGAGAAGCAAACTCCTCCTTTAACATCCAGACCACGCTGCAGAGAGCTCTATGAACCAGAAGGTGCTCCTGGAACCTCTGGTTCCTCAGTCACTGAGCTCCTCAGACCTGGAGCACTGCTCTCCCCACACAGGACATCCATCAGTCCAGGACAGTCATCATTTTGGGGAGTGCTAATGGGGGTCCATTAATGTGGTCCAGAAAAGTAGCTTTGCTCTGACCTTTCTGATGCACAGTGAATTGATACATAAATTCAATAAATTCATGTGCCTTCTGAATACTTGTGACAGGAACCAAGGACAGGGTCAGATCTAGTAGCTCTCAGCCCTCCTCCAGGTATTCACAGAGCTAATTAGTGTGTGTTTTCTTAAACTCCCTCTCAGCTACCCCAAGTGCTCTGATGTTCCACGTGCTGATGTCATCTTTAGACAGGGTCCTGCACTCAGAAATGACAAGTAAAGATCCACTCATTTTTCAGTAGTGCTTTCAGGTTGCTCCTCATGGTGGACATCTAACTAAGGTCAATAGAATAATTTATGTATGTCATTAATCAGTACTTTGCAGAGCTGAAACCTCAGGGTAAAAGTCTCTTTGCCTCTCTCAGCCAATTTCTGCTGAAAATTGCATAACAAGAGCAAAGCAAGTGCACGAAGCAGTGACTTGGTGTGGATAACAGAGCAGCTGTGTGGATCCAAGTGGGAAATCCCACCGTTAGAATGTTTTTATGAGCATCCCAGAACACATCTTGCCCTCTTCCCTTGTGTATTCTGATCTGCTCTCTGGAAAAGCCCTAACAGCTGATGTTTGTCACTAAAGCATTTCAGCTATTTTTCTTTTAATCAATGTGAAATCAAATACAGGTATCTCCATTAGAGTAGAAGAGTTGGTGGTGTAAGTAGAGGAAAGTGGTGCTACAAGGTCCCTGTCCTGGAGCCTGAGCCATGGACAGAATCCAGAAATGAGGAGCCAGAAACGCTCTGTGACGAGCTGGGATTAATGAATGCACATGGAAGCAATTCTGGATGAGCTGAACACCTCTAGTAAATCACCTGCATCATCAAGCAGAACTTTTGGGTTAGAAAAAGAAGAATCAGCTGTTGTGGGGCTCTCTGTGGCTCGATTCAGCCCTCTGGCAACGAGCTTAGGGTGATGCTGAGGGCTGCTCCTCCCTCTGAGCAGTTCCCTGAAGGTGCAGTGCTGCTGGCAGCAGAAGAGGCAGTGATTTCTGGGGTACCCCGTTTCTGACACCTACCCCCACACAGGCAGCACAGGTGCAGCAGCGAGAGCCCGTTCTCCGTGCGGTAATTCAGGTTGACTTTGCAGAAGGCTTCATCAGAGCTGAAAAAGGGATTTTACACAGGATTACTTCTTTCACCTTTCGGCACAGCTTCTTGCATGTGGGAAACATTTAAAAGACAAATCTCAATGTCATTTTTTTTTGACACAAGGCTGAATTTATACCCAGTTTACAGTCTGCAAATCTAGAAATACTTTACTACTATCAGGTTGAGTGGTCCAGATTTATTGTTTTCTGAGAAATCCTGCTATGCAATCACAACAAATACATTCTAAATTTATCTAAATTAGGGGGAATAAGAGGAGAGACTCGCAGAAAATATAAATAATCCATACAAACTCAGCTTCTGTATTAATGCAATAATAACTAAGAAATATTTTTAAAATGTGTGTACTGAATTTAAAATTATGAATAGGACATGCATAGAGCAGGGGCCATCTTGCTAGATTAAAGGAATAAACCAGGAAAAGCCTATCAAAAAGTGAGTTTACAGTCCCCAAATGAGATCACAGGGCCAGTGATCACTGTGCTTGCTTACAGGTTGTTAAATGAGAGGGTACTTGGACATTTTAGCTTTTGTCATCGAGCCTGCTGGGTTTCCTTCGGCACAGACTGATTTGTTACTGATCCACCAACACTCTAAGTAATTACATTTGTTGAAAACTAAATACACCTACAGTTAATATTTCTTTGGAGAATCTCAGTTTTGGCCTGCCCATAGAAGTTTGGGATTTTCCATTCAGTATCAGCACACCTATGACCCCAACTTTGCAGAACACCTGGATTTGTGTCACTACAAACCCACCCTGAGGGAGGAGCAACCATTAAACACATTTAACAGGGTTACAATAAAACAAAGAATGTTTCAATACTTTTCTTTACTCATTTCCAGTCTGTGAGCTGGGTGCTGGCTGCACTGGAACCTTGCAGGTAATGAACACATTAGAGATTGAGTAAGGCTGGGTGAGCCTGTGTGAGCATCTGCTATCCTGAGAAAATCACTGCAGCCCTAACTTTGAATCCACTGCTTTTGTGTTTGTCTACAGTGGCACACTCCAGCAATATTCCTGGCTGCAGAAACACACCACCAAAACTGAAAAGGGCACAGCAAAACAGACATTGTACTAGAGATAATGATTTTACAAAAGTACATGGATGTTTGTTGTAAAATACTGGCAGTAATTATTAACAGTAATTCTGGAACTGTGCTGTGGGGCTCTGCCCAGCACTGGTATTCCCAAAAATAGACATAAGGAACATTTATTCCATACATGAGACACTCTGCCCATGTAAAACACCTGAAACTGAAAATACTGTTTGATAGCAAACAGGCACTCTAAAGAAATCAATAAACAGATTCACAGAGTATTTTACCTGAAAACATGCTTTAACTCTGCCAGCTCCTTTTCCTTGATTTGCAGGTCATCCTCCAACCGCTCCGTGACTGCGGCGTAGGATTCACTGACTTTCTTCTTCCATTCATCTACAACAAAAACTCCAAATTGATAAAAGGCTTCAAAGCAAAAAATCATAATGTCCCAGTAACCAAAACACTTGATTTTCAAACGTCCAGTTGCACAATTTCATATATATTTCTATTAAAGTTTAAAATGTTAGTTATTAAATTGTTCCTGCTGCAGCCAATACAGAAACATATGCACTGTCTCTGAAATCCTTGTATATGTATGAATCCTTACCAGAAATATTTTAATACTGAATAATATTCAAGAGAAAACTTAAAGCTCCATTGTTAGCTCTTTTCTCCTCAACAGACACACAGCAGAAAAAGGTTGGAGATTTAAAAGTTTTTCTCATGAAGTATGAGTTAAATCAATATAGTATACAAGTTACTATGACCTTATAAAATTGCCCAAATAAATTTAGTTTAGCAGCTTTTTTGTCTTCTTTCACAGCCTGTATCTGGGTTAAGTCAGGAGCAATACCTGAGCCTTGAACTCAGGAGTAAAGCAGGAATGAGTTATCTCCTGGAATACCATTGCTCCTTGCCGGAGGATGGATGGCACATTGCCTGTAAAAAAGTGACATTAGTTACCCGTGCAAGTCTGGGTTGGTCTGGATTTATAATTTCCCATTTGTCCAATAGATCTTCTTTGTTTCAGCAAAGTTCTTGCAGTAATATGATTCCTGTTCAGGGGCAGTGACAGTCCTGCTGAAAAATACTTGTGATAGTCTGGCTAAAAATAAACCCTGTGCCAAGAGGAATGTCATGCAACAATAGCACGGAGCAAAACAGCCTGTGCTGTCCCTGGGCTGAAGTCACAGAAACACCCACTCAGCTTGCTTAAATTCTCCTGCTCCTTCCCACAAAAAACACTTGCCTTCATCTGTTGAACACTTCCAGCTAGTGGGAAGCGGTAATTTGGCAGCTTGCTACTGACTTTGTGGAGAAAAGGGAATTTAAGCAGCTGAATGCCAGGAGTTGTGTGAGGATCCCCAGGGAGTGCAGGGGGTCCCCAGCTCAAAGAGGCTGGGGGTGATTTCAGCTCACAAGGCCCTGACACAGGGGGTGGCACTGGGAACATCCAGGTATGGCACTTAGGAAGGGCAATATTTAATTCACAGTGAAATGCAAATATACACACATAAATATTTCTATTTATGTATTTATGTATTTAAAGTGTGGTGATTGACCTTGGCAGCTGTTCTGTGTGAGAGCTCTCATCCCAGTGAAGGATTTCAGGCAAGCAGACATGTTAAGAGAACACACATCTCTAAAACCTCCCTCATGCTGCCCACCACTGTAACACTGCACCTCCTGCCCCCACTAGCCTGTCCCTTCACCTGCACAAATTTACACAAGAATCCAAGGATTTCAGAAGAGTTTGAACTGCTGTGACAGTGTATCCTGTGATATGTGATCAGTGACGTGCAGAAAGGCACCAGCCTGATTCCCACATCCAGCTGCCAAACAACTGCCTTCCCAGGGAGGGACTACAGGAGCAAGTCTCTTGGAATTATCCTTGTTTCAAATTAATCAGAATATATCCACAAGTAACATACATCCACACCCATCATTTACTTGAAGAAGCTGTGAGTTGCTCCCATAAACTTCACTGCCATTGTGGGGACATTCACTTATGTCCCAGAACAATGAAAAGGACATTAAAAGAAACAATTTGTTTTCAAGAAGAAAGCAGAGCAGCTCTGTGGCCCTTGCAGAGGAGCAGGTGTTTGCAGTGGCAGCAGATGAACAGAGCAGCACTGCACTGTTATTTCTGCTCTCACAACAGTAGAGGCCTTTGCATGGGAGCTCAAGTGCAGAGGGCAAAAAATGAAGCTCTGGCATCAGAGGTGTGGGAATGAGAAGAGGCTGGAACCTCTGAGCTTGAGCAAAACCACCCTGAGACAGCACAAACACTGCAGATCCAAATGATGCTTACTTCCTCTCATCAGCTCCCCACATTCTTCTGGCACAGATTCCTCTCAGCTGCTCATTTTTATTTCAGCTGTCTTCCCTTGTGCTCTTTGTAAAGTGCCCAGATTCACAGATTTCACCAAATGTTCACCACCAAAGGTGGCTGAAATAACCCCTGTCAGGTTTCAGTGTAACACAGCAGGGCTACACCTCTGCTGATCACATGTGTGCTCAAGGGAAATCACTGCAATCTTGTTCATTATGAGCCCTATTAATGTACTACACAGCAAAACTAATTAAATAAAGAAAGCTGACATGAAAAAAAAACCATTCAAAGCTTGAGTTTGTTTGAGATTGTACCAGCCCAACTGGCATTTCAGGATAGCTGGAGCCAGGCAATGATCCAGAGGACACACAAACATTGCACCCATCTGGGAAACTGTGAGGATCAACCAAAATCCAACTCCAGGTTTCAGTGGATGATTCCCATCCACAGAGGTCCTGTGTGCCTGGCACTCTGATGACTGCATCCTTCCTCACTCAGACTGCAGGAAAATCATGGGCCAGGATGCTGTGATGGCCTTGTAAGAACCTGCTGCTGGAAACCAGCAACCCCAAATTACTGATCTTGCTGTGAAGTTTTGCTGGGTGGCCTTGCACAGATTTCTCAGTTTCCTTGGGACACACTTATCTGGCTGCATGAGAAAATTGTTGCCATCTACATTAACAGCAAACTGTGGAATACAAAGATTATCTCGAGCTGTAAATGCAATTTGGACAAAACACGCACATGGATTGAATACATCAGCCTTGGATTATTATTGCCAGGAAGTGTCTGGTCTGCAGGCTTTTTGATTTTAATAAGATGTACTCACACTGTAACATGACCCTTGCTGTAAGGACTGCAATTTGTTATAGGTAAAAACGTACACACTTCATAAATAGCTGCAGTACAGAGAATTGTAGGATCAAAGAAGCATTTGGAGTGAAAAAGCCCTCCCAGACCATCAAATCCAACCTGGCACTGCCAAGGCCACCACCAACCTCTGTCTCTGAGTGTCACATCCATGTGCTTTTAAATCCCTCCATATGGGAAAATATAGCTCTCTATAAATAAAAAAATATATTGTAATGTTCTTCATAACATTTCACGTTAAACTTAATTGCAGTTTAAAAATGAAGAACTCCCATACCTGTGGAGTAAATCCATTAAACCTGCTGATGTTATCCAGGGCTAATACTGACTGAAATCTGCTTTCTCAGCTTGAGACAAAAATGTTCAGAGTAAGAGGAAAGCAGTGGGTGACACACAGACTTAAAGCAGTGCAATGTTTCCTTCCTGGTAAAACCATGCTTATTCTATTACAACAGATTTTTATTTTTTTTTATTAAAACCTTTGCCTCAAGATCTGACCTGGGGGCTAGCTGTGCTAGCCCATGGCTACCACCAGGATGACACTCCTTTCTTTGTCTTGGAATTCACCCTGCTCCCTAAAGCAGCTGCTGCTGGCCCAACCTACCTACCCCAACCTTTCCCACAAGTTCTGCCACTGTTTTTCCTCTCTTTTCCCAATATTTATGTGCCAGAAACAAATCCACTTCCTATTTTTATGCAGTTTGCTTTCACTAATGAAATCAATAGTTGGTCCTCAGGGAATTCAGAACAAAAGCAATTGTAGCAGTTAAAGTGGATAACCATGTTAAAAGGATGCATTTCCTGTTACCAAACACTCCAGAACTCTCCTGGCAGCACAGCAACCCTCAGGGAAGTCTGTGCCAAAGTTTGGTCCCCAACTCAAGATGCAAAGTCTGTGTCAAACATGTTTCTCCTAAAATCTTCTGTGTAACAATGGATAAATAAATCATGCAAACAGGATGATATACAAATGACAGCTCCATGCTCTAAGATTACTTTCACTTTGTGACTTAAAGCGTTTATCTTGGACTTGAGTGTTCCCAAATTACTGCTTCCATTGTTCAACCAATATTTCCCACTGACTTGCAGAGCTTCTATTTGCTCAGAAATTCTCATTTCTTTGAAGTCCAGTCCAGCAATTCCCAACCTCCACGTTTAACTTTGTATTTCTTCTTGGAAGGTTTCTTTATTAATGAAGGAGAAACCTAGTGCAGGTTAAAGAAGGGTGGGTAATGCTCAGGGGAAGATCCTCTGCTGCCTCGTAGGTGGCATAAGAAAGGTGCCATTTGGGAATTCAGTCAGCAGGGAGATAAACACTGTCATCATGAAACATTAAATAAAACATGAAAACCCACAGAGACACTGAAGAGAAAAAGCTGCATCATGTTTACAGCCAAATCACACTGATACATTGCACAGCATACTCTTAAAAGAGCAGATTTATCTATTTGGAGCTGGGTCTTGGGCACCTAAACTGGAAAGAGGAGGACTTTATTGCTAACTATATTTGCAGAAGGGGGAGAAGGGGAAGAGAGTTTCTCTGCAGATACACACTGTGGTGCCACTCACAACAAACCTCTTTGTTTTTCACTCTGCTCTGCCAAGGACAGCAACAGTTCCGTTTAGAGGAGTACAAAATGCTGCTTTTTGCATGGCACACTTCAATCAGGCTGTGGGTAACAAAGAGCTGGCAGCTTCTCAATCACACTGCCAGCTTCCAACACTACCAGTAAAAAATAAATCACTATGTCTTGTGGCAGGTGTTAACCCCAGTACTACAACTCACAAGAGAAAGAATAATCTCTCGTGCCAATCTTTTTCCCTCTGACAAAAACCAGGAGAGGATAAAAAATTTACAAAACAAAAGAGAAAAGTTTATTAATGCTTAAGACAAGATGTCTTGAATTAAAGGCACTTTTTAATAATTTTACCTCTGCCTAAGTAAACTGCATTGCAAAATGGCAGCATGAAAAGAGAGAAACGTAAGTTGTTGTATTATTCCACGTTGCTGGAGTTAATGTTCTACCCTTTAAAAGCTTATAAAGCATTTTTGGGCCAAATAGACAATTAATTTTTTTGGTATCATATCCTTACTGACAAGAACTACAAGACATAACAAGCAACCCACAAAAAGTCACCAATTAGTGTTTTCAGATCTGAAATACTTCCCTACTTTAATCAAAAGAACAGTTTATCTGCATTTTCTGCTTTATTAATGTCATGCAACTTCTTTATTTCTACTTCAATGAGATCAGAGAAGAGATCTGTGTACTTTTCCCTTAGGATTCTTCCAAGCTGGGAAGTAATCAATCAGCCATAAATGAAAACTGGACATTTGTTCAAGTATTGTTTGTTCTAAAATCAGACTTCTCTTTTTGTCTTTGTAGGCAGATTTCATCATAAATTTGCTTCCTAAACTTCAGCATGTCTTCCACATCTTTGTAGGTGAGCATTTCTTCAACAGACAGAAGTTGAAAGCCACTCAGTTTGAAAGCTGACTTGTGCTGCACAGCATTCAGCATGCTCAGTGATATCCTGACTGATTCACTTCGAGTAGAACAAACAGGGAAAATCCTTGCAGTCCACAGCCCCAGACACGTGTCCCCACTGGAGAAGAGCTGGTCTGAAGCCTCTATGCTCCAGAGGTCAAGGCACTCTGGGAAGCTGGCTCCAAAGAAGCGGAGGGAGCCAATATCCGACAGCAATTTCACACTCCTCTTCAAGTCATCACCTACACCGAACGCCATGGTGACGTACTCCACTCGCCCAGTGACTTTCACACTTACTGAACTCAGGAAGCAGTCTGAGGGTATGTCTACACTGAAATGTATGCAGGACCCACTCACAATGCTGCCCTTCCCTACTGACACCTCGGGCCCAATCCTGGAGTACTCAATGACAGAGCCAGGCCCTATCACACACCCGGGCTCAAGGATGCTCTGCATGATGCTCAACTGATCCAAGGTCTTGGCTGTGTCAGGGAAGATGCTGAAAGCCACAGGCTGCAAGTCAAGCTCAGATCTCAGTTTGCTCTCATCAGTAAAATGAAACAAATACTCCTGAGTAGTCCCAATGTGATAGAACTGGGAGTTGTTGAGGACTATGACATTTAGGCTGGTGCCTCGCAGGAGGGAGTACAGCTGCTGCCGCACTCCCACCAACCCTGAGTCCTCCTTGGAGACATTACTTGTGTTTTTGGTGTAATCTGGAGTGGCTCCAGGCCCCAGGGCCTGGAGAAAGTCACCATATGCATCTATTTCACAGCAAAGAGTGCCCATCTGCTTATAGAACAGCAGCAGCTGCTTGGCAGTGCTGTGGTCCATGTAGAACACGCTGTCTGTGTACACACACTCTGGGGCTGTGCCCGAGTCTCCAGGGCTCCCAGGGGAGCTGAGCTGAGGGTGATCCCTCCTCACACACACTGCACCACTCTGCTGCATGGTCTCCACGTCAGGCTTGTGCAGGAAACGATAACATGATCCATACTCCACCCCTCCTTTTCCTGAAAAACTGGATGGATCTAACACAAAGACCCCGTGCGTGGTCCCGACTGCCAGGTCTGAGGGGTGAGCCAAGGCAGTAAATCCAGGTCTGTCAAAGGTGATGGTTTCTGTGGCTCCAGTGCTGTACAGCTCTATGTCATCTGAACACGTGATGAGGACTCCTGGCTTCATGTGACGGGGGAAGTCGATGTACATGGCCAGCTTCAGCTCCAGCATCTGATACACGGGATCGCCCAAAGGCAGAGCTGTGAAGATCTTGCCCAGGGCACTTGCACTCGGCAAACGCTGGCTGTAACCACCTGGAAAAAGACTTTTAGTTACACAGAGACACTGAATGTAAGTCAGCAAAAAACTGAACCTAGGCATCTATTTCTCAGATCCACAAAAGCATTAAAAACCTCTCAGCTTAGTCATACGCCAAGCCCCAAAGCATATCTGACCTTATGTCCAAAACCCAGCCTCCCTCACATTTATTAAAACTGTGATTGATTTTGTTACCTGCTCGTTTCAGAGCTATCTGTCACTGAAGTGACAAAGCAAGTACCTGCTTTTGGCTTGGAGGAGAATGCCCACATTCCTGATGGGCATTTTTTACCAGAGATGAGTCAAAAGGCAGAGATTTGGTCACGCTTGTTATCACTTGCTTTCTCTGTCCTCTGCAGAACTGATGTTCCTCCACATCTGGAAGTGGCCTGACTCAGTGGATAAGAAGGCAAGTACTCTGCCTGCCCAGGGGCATGAGGAGCCCCAGGTCCCCCGAGAGAGGGTTGTGTTCCTTAAATGGGTGTTTGAGGCAGAAACTTAAATCACACCTGTGAATCTCACCTTTCTCACTGACTGAGCAACTTTACTGCTGAGAAGAAATGCTGAAGTGTATTTAACATCTTGTGAGCACCAACCTAATTTCAGATGATCAGACAATTCGGTTACTTTTCTCAGGAAACTGTATTTTGGAACTCCAATTCCTCTGCCATTTTATTATTTTAAGGAAGAAAAAAAGAAAAGGCATCCTTTTAGAACAAAATATATAAAACTGAATTTACCAGAATGGATTAGCAGCACAGTGAAGGAAGTCCACTGATCACCATACTGCTCTTCCAAGCACCGAAGAGCATGAAGAGTTGACCCACCATTTCCTAAAGAAAAAGAATTTTAGTATCTGTGAGCAGAGCTCCAGTAACACCCGTTTGACAGGTGAGGTGTACTGGTGCCCAGCCAGAGAGATGGGATAGTCGTTCTGCCATATCATGGTTGGTAAGATCAGGCACATCTTATCAGGCTGATAAGATGGGACAGTCCCTCTGGAAGTCTGTGCTCTCTGAGGGGATGGCATTCTCAGAAGACAGCTCCAGGGAAAACTATGATTTCCCAGTCAGCTCTGCACAGCCCCACTATTTGAAGCATTTAATTAATTAAACAGGCCATAACTCAGCCACAAAAAGCAGCTCCTGTAAGAAACAAATCACATAAAAGCCTACTAATGGATTCAAGGCGGTGTTCAGAAGTACTTCTGACATTTACATCATGGAAATAAGGAAGATTTGGGATCTGAAGAAATGATTTGGGATATTTTATGTGCTCCTACAACTTAAAACTGCCAGATTCCTCAGAATTATCCTCTGCATATTACTCTAAACTGTAGGTAATATTGAGATTACTTACTCTGTACATCAAAGCAAACAGGAATTAAGAATGAAAAGATGGTATAAGAGCACTGAGACCTGTTTTACATCACCATTGGGCAGTGTACTAAAACATAACCACACTGTTTAAATAACCAGGTCAAGGTAAGTATGAATACATAACACACGAGTTAGTGTGTTCTATATCCACAGGACACGCTCTGAGGAGCGATCCAGCTCATTCACCTGCATCACCACCACGGCCCCACGCGGGATCCTGCTGCTGTCCCCACTGCCTGCTGTCCCCAGTGCCTGCTGTCCCCAGTGCCTGCTGTCCCCAGTGCCTGCTGTCCCCAGTGCCTGCTGTCCCCAGTGCTGTCCCCAGTGCTGTCCCCAGTGCTGTCCCCAGTGCTGTCCCCAGTGCTGTCCCCAGTGCTGTCCCCAGTGTCTGCTGTCCCCAGTGTCTGCTGTCCCCAGTGCTGTCCCCAGTGCTGTCCCCAGTGCTGTCCCCAATGCCCGCTGCTGTGCCCGCCCCGAGCCCCGGCCGGAGCCGAGCCCCAGTGCCCGCGGGGATGCGGAGCGGCCCGGCCGGCGCAGGGAGCGCCCCGCAGCCCCCCGTACCGATCCTGGGTCCCGGCGGGTCGGCGCACACGAGGTACCGCACGTTCC
>NC_031777.1:31063655-31069863 GCF_001522545.3 Parus major | reverse complement strand
GGGCGGCTCTGCCGGGCGGGGCCGGGGCCGGGCTCCGGGCGGGCACCGAGCGGGGGTGGAGAGAAGTGCCCGGTTTGTAAATGCGGTGAGGAACAACGTCGGAATCGCGGCTGAGCTCGCCCGGTGACGCCTGCCCGCCCGTCCCCGCCCTGCTGGGGCTTCCCGCCGGGAGCGGGGCCGCGCTCGGAGCGGCGGAGCGGAACCTACCGGGGCTCGCTGCAGGCTGCCGCTCCTCTTCTCCCTGCTAGCGACTTGCAGGAGTCACACGGCTGAAGGCTTTTCCAGCCGAAGGTTTTTCCCTCTGCGGTTCCTTGCCTCAGATATTGTGGGTTTTGATCTGCGGGTTCCGTTTGTATTCGGAGTCTGTTGAGATTACAGATACCAAATGCAATCAGAGGGAAATGAAAGAAGGCTTTGCCGTGATAAGATCTCATTATACACAAATCTTACAATAAAAAGTAGCTGTAAAAGCACAATAGGAGCTACCGAGGGGAAAAAAAAAAAAGGAATTTAAGAAGTTTAAAAAAAATGTACGATAAATCCATAGTTTTTCGTGATTGTAAACCGCTGGCAGAGGAAGATTAAAGTAAAATAGATAAATGGTTCACTGCGCTTTCTCAGTGTGAGGCTGTGATGCAGGTGATAACTGTCCTAATCAGAGCAATGCACACCACAAGGATCAGTTTGATCCTTCCTTGTGCTCTGCACTAACTCCAGTAAGGACGATGGTCTCTTCTGTTGGAACAAACCTCTGCTCCTTTGTACTGAGCTTTCATTGCTGACAGCAACGCTGCTCAGCAGTCCTGGCTTTCCCGGGAGTTTTCTTTCTGCTCAGAGTCCAGATTCTCCAGGTCCCCGTATCTGTGGTCTCTCGCTGGGCTGTGCAGTGTCTGTGTTCTCATGTTCCCCTCTCCGCGGGCTGGCAGTGCCCAACACAGCCCCCACAGCGCTGGCACCTCGCTTCTGGGTCATTACACAGGACACAATCCAAGCTGCATTCATCACTTGACCACTCACTGCTCTACTGGAGTATTGCACTAATAAAACACAGGCATTTGTTTCTGAGCACACTTATTCCACCAAACTCCACCAAACTGTGAGAGGAAGAGGTTTCCCACACCTGTGGTGTGAGCAGCAGTGACCTGTGCCACCAGTGGAAGAGCCTGAGTTCCTCTGACACCTCAGATGGAAAATGCTCAAGCTCTGACTATGGAAGTGCTGAGATTTGATGTGATTTTTGTAATCTAAGCTCTTGCAGAGGCACAGTGAGAAACCACCTGTTCTCAGCAGTGATGGACCTGCTGCTCAGCTTTGCCTGGCTTAAACGGCAACAAAAAACAACTACTAAAGTAAAGCCTCTGATTTAGCTCGGATTTCCTATAAACCCACCCAGAACAGTAAATATTGGTATTTCAAGGTGAATTAAATGCATTGGTAATTTCAGATTCACTTCTGGATCTGTGCTCTTACTGGTCCCTTTTCTTGGAACTAGATTTTAAATGCTGCATAAAAACGGGAGGAAAAGCCTACATGGTTCAGGTGGCAAAAATAAACAGGTGTGGTGCTGGGTTGTGCTGTGCAGGAAGAATTTCTTCACTGGAAGGGTGGTCAGGGCTTGGCAGGGGCTGCCCAGGGAGGTTTGCAGTGCCCACCCCTGGAGGTGGCACCGAGTGCTCTGGGCTGGGGACAGGGTGGGCATCGGGCACAGGCTGGACTGGGTGATCCTGGAGGTGTTTTCCAGCCTCACTGCTCGTGTGACTGTGCCCAGGATCTGCAGAGCGTGGCCCTGCTGTGTTCCCATGGATGAGCTCTCCCCTTTACCCCCACGCCTGGCACAGCCGTTGTTCCAGGCTGCCAGCGCTCATTAGTGCTGGCTCTGCTTGATTAGTTCCCCAGTTCTCACACATGCACTTACTTATGGTTTGGGTTTATTTTGCATAAATTATCTGTGTATCCGTGTCACAGTGGAAATGTCCCCACTCCATGCTGGTGGCCAGGTCAGCTCATGGAAAAATAGCTTACATGTGTTGTTATTTGTATACTACTGTATACTAATACATATATATTGTTACATTGCTGGTATTATAAAAAAGGGGGATACAATTAAGAACATTTGCTTCTAAATAACCTTTCCCTCCCTAAAATTAGTCTTTTTGGGTAGAAGAAATTATTTTTTTAGCAATACATACTTTGGTAAAAAAAAGCTCTCACAAAAATAGAGAAGAAACATTTTATAAACATTTTATGAAAGTCCTATGTAAGAAAAATGTTAAATATTTTCTAGGCACATCAGCTGTGTCTGTGCTGGGCTTGGTTACCTGTCAAAGGTAATATCTTCAATTTATTGGAGACAAAGCAATTGAAATGCTTAGCAGAAGATAAATGATCTTTTTAGCTGGAGTATAGAGTCCATAATTACAGTGGGAAACAGATTAGGAAAAATAGCATTCCATCATTTCTTCTGTTTGACATTTGCAGAAGTTCAGGGTATTTATTTAATATTTAAACAGCCCATCTCAGGAATGTTTTCAATGTTTGATGTGGTTGAGCACTTCCCTGACACCCTTCATCATTCACCCAGATTATTTTTGCAGGCATACATACAATATTTTAAGATTCTGTCTTTTTATCTGCTGTGTGTTTGTACCCGGAGAGTTTGTTAAACTGCTAATGAGTCCCAAGGGGCAGTATGTTTGAATTAAACAGACATTGATACCTGCTAGAAATAAATCTTAGGAGCCCAGAGACAGAAGTGTCTCTCTCCCTGCACAGAAAGCTCAGCTGTGCTGCTGTAGCCTGGGCTGGGTGTTGGGATGCTGTCCCCTCTCTCTGGGCAGGGGAAGGTGGCACCTTCCTGCTGCTGGGGCTGCTGGAGCCCTGGGCCAGCTTTGGGACTGTGCAGGATGTGGAGCTGCTGCAGCAAGTCCAGGGCAGGCTCTGGAGCTGCTCCAGGGCTGGAGCCCCTCTGGAGCCAGGCTGGAGAGCTGGGGCTGCTCCCCTGGAGAGGAGAAACTCCAGGAGAGCTCAGAGCCCCTGACAGTCTCTAAAGGAACTTAGGAAAAGGGGGAGAGTGACTTTTTACAATGGCAGGTGTGATAGGACGAGGGGGAATGGTTTTAAACCAAAGAAGAGAGATTTAGGTTGGAGATTAGGGACAAATTCTCACCTGGCAGGGTGGGCAGGCCCTGGGATGGAATTCCCAGAGCAGCTGGGGCTGTCCCTGGATCCCTGGCAGTGCCCAAGGCCAGGCTGGATGGGTTTGGAGCAGCCTGGGGCAGTGGGAGCTGTCCCTGCCATGGTTGGGGACTGGATGAGCTTTAAGGTCCTTCCTAACCCAAACCTGGCTGTGATTCTATGAACTGTAGGGAAGTAAAATCCATCACCTCTCAAGGTTTTATGAGAAGAACACTCAGCTGTTGGTGGATTAGGTTATAATGTCCAGGAGATGGCACCATACATTCAGTCTTTTTTTAAAAACCTGCCCAACCCCAAGCACAGTAAAATCTTCAAGTATGGGGGAAATGCTTGCAGAAGTCCAGTGCATCATCCTTACAATGTTGTGTATAAGTTTCTATTTTTGATGTAATCACCAAATATTTGATAACTATTACTCCTAGTGTAAATCAGTCCTTGAGAAATGTTTGAGAAGCAGAGTGGGGTTCAGTAGAAAGACCCCAGTGGGGAGTTCAGTGAGTGGAAGGAAGTGTCTGTTTCTGATTGTAGTGTGTTTTTTGGGCCCAAGCCATGAAAGAGCAGACGTGGGTGTGGGGCTGGTTTGTTTCCATGGGAACATGAGGTCCTGTAACCCAGGCTTTACACTACCAGTGATGATACTTCTAAGTAGGATTGATAGGATTGGATCCAAGTTCCCTGATGGCAAATGTACCTGAGAAATGTTTAGGGTTTTTTCGGTTTTGATAGGTGTTTTTCCTTGTTTGTTTGTTTTTAAGTGTTTGGAACTGTTCTTTGCTATTTAAGCCACCTGAGGATTTTATTACCTTATTTTAACCTGAGGATTTCCCCCTGGGATGCCCTGGCAGGGTGGTGGCCTCGTGCTGAGGTTCAGCTGGGCAGTGCCAGCCCCAGGACTCACCTTGGTCCCAGCCTGGGGGACCCTGAGCAGGGCTGAGCCCTGGCACCCTCCAGGTCTGACCTTGTAGCGTTGTACTTGTGTGGAAATGAGGGGTTTGTAGCAGAACCTGGCTTTGCATTCTCCAGGTGTGCTTTCTGAACAGTGATGCTGATGCAGGAAGACAGGAATGATTATTTTGTACTGCTCCTGGCAGCAGTATCAATATTCTTATTTTCTGTTCATTCCCAGCACTTTCCCTTTTCAATACTGCACTTTTTCCTTTAATACATCACTTTTGTTTCTGTTGCACTTATTTGTTATAAATATATTATTGTCTATTGGTTGCACAAATGTCTTTTGGGATTTTTTTCTTCAAAGGCAGGGAAGGAAACAGGGAAAGAAGAGAGGTTTTCTTCTGCTTTTGGGACTGGCCAGTGCTCCTGATCAACCAGGGAGGCAGCTCTGCTGGAGCCTGTGTCCTGTGTGGGACAGATAAACCTGGGGCTCGCTGAGCTCTTCTGGAGCAATTTCTGTAATGCTTTAGGCACAAACTCTCTTTTTCTTTCAGAGTCAGGCATGTGTGTCTCATCCTAATTATGTTTTTTCCCCTTGAACCCATTTTTGTTCAGGTTGTTCCCATGGGCAGTTATGACAATGTTCTCCTTCCCTTGCTACTGTATAGGGGGATCTGCTATAATTATTGCTTAAACAGAGGTTTTTGTAATTGAAAATGTTGTACAAATATTGACCAAATGTACTGCCTTTGGTCCAGGCCAAAATGTGCTTTCTGTCTCCTGGTCATCCTGCTGTCGAGGGTGTGCAGGCAGGAGGGCAGGCACAAGGTGAAGTGCTGCTCACTTTGAGCTTTTTGCTGTATTTCCCATTTATTTGAAAAACAATTAATCCTGACTCTTGTGTGACCAACAGAGGAGATGGGTCAGGTCTGTGGGCAGATATGTGGGAACACTTCCATAACATCCAGTTTTCCCTTTTAAAGTAGAAAAGAGTAGAGAGAATTACTAATAATTCTCTCTTTTTCCATCCCTGTCTTTAATAAAAGTCTAACAAAGCCGTGTTGAAGAGGGTAAGTAACTGTTAGATGTGTAATTAAACCTCCCTGTGTAATCTGGGGTGCTCAAGATCGAATGAACCACGAGTTTCCCTTCTGAATTTATGACCTTACTAAAAGCTCTCAATATTTTTTACCAAGAAACACTGAAAGATGTGGGTTTTTGAAGAATGGGGAAGTTATAGACTACAAGGCTGCCTAATATTGGCTCTGAAAGGAACACAGCAAGGTCTGTAAAGTAAAGAGCTGTTGGTTGTATGGACATCCAGCCATGCCAGGTGCCAGGAGCTGATGGGTGTGGAACAACTTCAGTGTTGTGTTGCTGTTCTGAGACCCTTGTTTTCAAGTCCATCACCAAGATTTACTCCTGTAATGCTTTCTTGTTAGTAAAATGATGAAGAATGTTGTCAATTACATTTTAGGTGCAAAAAAAATGGGTGCTTGATTTTTTTTCTTTATCACATCCTTAAATGAAAAAGAAAAAACATGAGGAGCCTTTGGCAGACAGGGAAGGAAGTGAAGCTCCTGGGAGACTTTAATGTGGCTCTAAAGACATTCCAGACACTGCAAAAGAGAAAAGCGCTTTCTAAAGTGCAGTGAAAAACAAATATTTTTAGAGTATTTCAGCATATTAAATACAAAACTTGTTGATTTATAACAGTCTCATTTTTACAATCATTAAAAGACCATGATTATCATTTAAAGGGTACAATCAGAAATGAAATGCTAAAAACAAATGATATATATTGACTAGGATCATACATATTTCATAGAACATATTATACCACAAAATAAGTTGTCATGTAGCCATGGCAATGACTTTTAAGTTACCCTTTTTGATGCCTTAATGCACTGCTCTGCATGTTTTAGTGTCAAGCCTCTGAACATGCCCAGCACTCAAAAGCTCCAGCTGAGAGTGAATATAAAGTGGTAATTACGTACCTAACTGGTCACATGCATGAATAAATGGTGTTTGTGGGCACAGGCCAGTCCCTGGGAGCTGGAGGGGTTGGACAGGAGCTGGAGGGGTTGGAGGGGAGCTGGAGGGGTTGGAGGGGAGCTGGAGG
>NC_031777.1:31060741-31061995 GCF_001522545.3 Parus major | reverse complement strand
GTTGGAGGGGAGCTGGAGGTGTTGGAGGGGGCTGGAGATGATGCACTTGATCAGATGTCACAAACCACAGGAAAATGGATTTGTTAGACAGAGATTGTCTGCACTTCTAAATGCCCATATCCCTTCTACATATCATTAATTAAGAAACTTTTCAGAGCGTAATTAAAACACCAAAGCCAATATTGACTCCACAGTTAAATTCAAGGCCAGGGGAGATATGAATGGGTTTTTTTTAGGCCATGGAACTCCTCCTGATGATCTTTGTTCTGAACAGGACATCTGTCTGTAACAGCTTTTTATTAAAATTTAAAAAAAAGGTATAAAAAAGAGGATTTTGAAATATATTTGTGCATTTAAAGTTCATAATATTTTATAGATAACCCCTTCTTCTCTCACATTGTGTCTGCCTACTTTTATTTGGAGTGTTTTCTTTGATTTCTGTGTCAAAGAGCTTATGGGTACATCACAGCAAAGATTCAGCTGAGATTAAAATGACTTCAGGTTTGTGGTAGAGAGCAGTTTCTGCATGTTGGACCTCCCAAAAGCAGAAGGTCTGGACACATGGTGGGTGCTGAACTCTCATTTAGCCTCTCATTAGATGCCATGGGACGGGAGCTGGTCTCGGTCCAGATGCTGCAAAGGCCACTGAAATCTTTTATTGCAGCTGCAGCACTGAGGAGTCAGAGATGGAATCATCCATGTGAAGTCCTTGCTGGCAGTGTGCAATTCCTTGTGAACAGCCTCTCCTTGTCACACCAATGGCTCTCCCCTTTGCTGCTGGGGACCTGCAGCTGGGAGGAGATGGGGCTCCCCAAAGGCTGCTCTCACCCCAATTCCCCTGGGGAAAATCCAGGTGTCTGCCCTGGGAGAGAGCTCAGAAAGCACAAACTGCCCAGAGGAGCTGTGGCCACCTCATCCCTGGCAGTGCCCAAGGCCAGGTCGGACACTGGGGCTTGGGGCAGCCTGGGACAGTGGCAGGTGTCCCTGCCATGGCAGCAGAGCTGGAACTGGATGAACTTCAGGCCCCTTTCAGCCCAAAACAGTGATTCTATAATTCTCTGTGTGTTTGGTGTTTAAATAGGCAGTGCAGAAGAATATCTCAGGTTGTGTCCTCATTTTTCAGGGGGACATTAATTAAGATGTTTGAGGCCAGAATTTATGTGCTCACCCTTGGCTGGAGGCTTTGTGCTATGGTAGGAGATACAGTGTGGTACCCTGCAGTGCCCATGGGGCTGAGCAGCCCACCCTGCTGGG
>NC_031777.1:31046421-31059532 GCF_001522545.3 Parus major | reverse complement strand
CTGGGACAGCCCTGCAGTCACATCCTCGGTGTGCCTTACACAACAGGTGACACTGCAGCCAGCAGAAATGACACGGGTGTGTGACAGGGTGACATTCCTGTCGTCTTGACACAACTCTGACATTAGCATCTAATTATCTTGTAGTCAATCTAGCAGCACCAGTCACATCCTGTAGATCACATATTGTACCACCCTGATGAACTCAGTCTCCTGGGGACATTAAATGAGTTTGGATCACCAACAATTCAGGTGATCAAGGAAGCATTTGGTGGATTCAGTAAGCGTGGCAGCGCTGAGCTGTCTCTGCAATGCTGGTTTGTTGCTGTGAGGCCTGGGCATAGAGGGATGCAGTGGTGAAAATGAATGGAAAGGAGGAGCTTGGGCTGGAAAAGCAGTCAGGAATAGAGCAAGAGCAGGTAACAGCAGGTAACACCTGTGGGATGGGGCAGCAGCCCTGAGAGCCAGGCAGGGCAGCAGGCAGAAGCTGGCTTTGCTGACCTGATGTGAACTGGACCAGCTTCTTCCTATCTCCAGGGCCTCCCTAATTCCTCTTTAGCCCCAGCTGCAGTCAGGGCTATCACAGTTTTTGTGTGAGCTGCTGAAACACAGGCTGCTGAAGCAGGGGACAGGGTGGTCAGTGCTGTCATCACTGCAGACCCATGGTTTCACCCAGACATCAGAGACAGCCCTGAGGCTGGTCCAGTCCCAGTGAGTGATGTGTTCCACAGGGATTCCAGCAGGGCTGTGTTAAATGCTCTGGCTGGTGATGCAGCCCTGGCATGGCCATGTTCTGCCCCTCTGAGAGGTGCTCCTTGTCTCCTGGGGTGACTGTTGCTGGGTCTGAGCTCCTCTGGAGCACACACACGCTGCTCCAGCACACCAGGGCTCTGCTGGCTAACGAGCACCTCTGAGCAGCTGCCAGGCTGCTTCTGGGAGTCCAGCCACAGGCATGTTCTCCTCTATTTAATTAGATAACAGCCAACAGATTTCAGAAGTAATGTCTCTCTCTCAAGAACCATTTGTTGTAGGTGTCTAGTTTTCTGTTTCTCAATTACCCCTCTTGCAGAAAGCATTTCTGGTTTTGATTGATCCTCAGTTGTTATTAATGCATTCCTGGCTGTTTTATCCAGAAATGAGACCTATAAATTCATATCTCTGGATGTAATCACATCTTTATTACAGTCCCTCACAGAACACACAACAAAAAATGAATGCAGCTTTACATCTCAGTATTATTATTCAAATAAGTTCTGATTTTTCTTTTTTCTTTTTTTTTTTTTTTTTTTTTTTTTTTTTTTTTTTTTTTTTTTCAATGGATGACCTGGTTTGGGGATAGTTTGNCATATCTCTGGATGTAATCACATCTTTATTACAGTCCCTCACAGAACACACAACAAAAAATGAATGCAGCTTTACATCTCAGTATTATTATTCAACTAGAATTTTAAAAACCTTTTTTTTTTTTTTTTTTTTTTTTTTTTTTTTTTTTTTTATTTTTCTTTTCAATGGATGACCTGGTTTGGGGATAGTTTGATACGTGTTTATTGTCATCACAACTAAACTTTACCTTCTTGCTTAGCATTTGAGGTCACTTGAGGTAATTGCAAAACTTAGTTTTAATGACATGCATGGTTACTAATGAATTGCATTGGTCATCCAGAGCAGTTGTCCTCATGTTATCACTCATTGCTTAGATATTCACAAGGGAAATCTTATCGTCTTGCACAGAGACAGAGAAACAAACATTAAATTTAATTGTATGACCAAGCACCAGAGTAATAATCTTTATACGACAGCTAATGCTTTCACTACTTATCAATTCACTTATTATGTTACTCTTTGCAAAGGGAAGTGTTGAACAAATAAGTAGATCTTTCTTTTCTACATGTGTAAACACAGAGTGTGATTGAGTAAGTCTGCTGAAAATTTTGATTTTATATGAATTGCTCTACTAAATGGTGATGGCACCTCTGTGTCTCATTAAATGGATGTCCCTTTCAAATTTAGGAAAAAGTTTTCATGTATTTTGTGAGGGCTGTGTTTCATCTGAGCCCACGGTGCCTTGTTGGGCTGAGGCAGCTCCTGGAGCACGCTGTTGCTCAGAGCATCCTTAGGAGCAGCCCTGATGGGTCCAGCTGGGTGTGCTGCTCTGACCCGGCAGGATCCCTGCAGCTGTGATGGGCCTGGCACATCTGGGCAATCCCTGTGTGCCAGCTGTGCTTCCCTGTCCAAAACCAGTGGTGTCCCTGGGTTCCCTCCTGACTGCTTCCCCTGAGGACACTTTATCAACCACTTTATTAATTAAATCTTTGGAAGAATGAAATCAAGCAAATCAAGGAACAGCATGAAAGTCACAGACTGAAATTTTGTCTCTACTTTGATGAGTTTCCTGAAGTTTTCACGTACACTTGTTTTATGTATGACCAAGCTGTAGTGGCCTTTCCAAAGCAGTGTGGCCAAAGGGCTGCTGAAGTGTGATGTGCTGAATTTCTGCACCTGCTAAGGAAGGCAGCCCGGGGCTGTCCTGTCCGTGTGACACGGATGACACGGCTGACACGGGTGACACGGGTGACACGGGTGACACGGGTGACACGGGTGACACGGGTGTCACCAGTGCCTGCAGCCCGGCACCCAGAGCTGTCTGTCAGCTGTGGCTGCAGGGCTGGGGCAGCAGCTGCCCTCAATGCAGCACAGAGTGCCTGAAAGCTTCTGTTTGATTCCTGGAAAGGAATTAGGTGTGGCCATATTTTCTACATTTGGATAGGTGTGATTGATAGAGGCAAATACAAACACAGACTCTGAGCAAGCTGTCTGTGCAGGCTAGGGGACAGGGGCCACGCCAAGCCTCTCTGTGTCCTGCTGGCATCAGGAGAGCTAAAGCAAAATTCTCTCCTTTAATTAAAGGCAGGAGGTAATTTGTCCCCTGCAATGGCACTGGAGATGTTTCCACCCCCAGCACAGTGCACGCTGCTTCCTTCCCATTCAGCAATTCTTGCTGTGCTCCTCTACTTCAGCTCTGAAACCAAAACTCTTCCGCAGTCTCAGGCAGCAGCTTATATTTATTTGATTGTAGTGCTGGCAGTAAAGCTTTCATGTGGAGCAAGAAGGAGATGAACATTAAAAACAGGTTAAGTGGCCCAGTAATTGAACCTGCTAACAAATGGGGGGAAGCTCTCTTTGAAGTAATTTCTTTGCTCTGCATAATGTGTGAGTCTAAAGCAAACAGGGTTTTCCGTGGGCTGTTGATGTGTGTGTACTCAATGTGCCACGTTAATAATGCAGATGGAAATTGAGTAATGGGCAGGTTGTCCTGTCAGCACACAGATTGCCATTGCCCAGAGTGTGAGGAGTTCAATCACACAGCCAGGGCTGTGTGCTCGGCAGGACACAGGGAGGGAGGGGAATCCTGCCTCGGAGAGTGGGATCCCCCCAAGTAGAGCCCTTTGGGAAGTGCACAGGTCAAAACAAGCAGGGTGTGAGCTGCTCTGTGTGTTTCAGACAGACAGCACTTCAGTTATTGCTTTCCAGGCTCACTGGATTGTTCTGGATGAGCTGCTCTGGAGTCCCAGCATCATCCTGGCCCTGTGTTCCCTTTTGCTTCTGCTGCCCTTGGCTGTCCCTGGGTGCTCTGCTCCCAAGGCACTGCCCAGGTGATGCCCTGACTGCTCTGTCTGTCCTGGCTCTTTGTGCCCCTGGGGCCAGGGTGACAGAGGGCATTCAGAGAGGTGATGCTGTTTGAGGATGGCTCAGAACTGCTCCTGCAGGAGCAGCAGCTCAGCTCAGGAGGGATCCCTGTGGGATGTGGCTTTCTCAGGATGCCCAGTGCCTGCTACCCTCTGCTGTCTGCCCACACCTGGGGACCTGCTGCCCCCTCTGCTCATCTTCCTGCCCTGCTGCCACTGTCACTGCTGCTGCTCCAACACACACTGCACCCACGTAACAATTCCTCCTCTCAGCTCTGTTCTTGTGCATTATTAAGCAGCACAGTGGCCTCTCAGCGTTTCTGTGTTGCTGTTTCCCTCCATGCTGTTGCTGTGTGCAAATGCTGAGATGCACAAACACCTCAGTGAAATCCCTCTCTCTTGCAGAACTCACAGTGATTCTGTCATTTTTAATACAGCACCTAATTTACAACCCTCAGCATGCTGCTGGAGCAGCAGAACGATAACAAATTACCAAGCTCATTTACTTTGTTGCATAGTTTGTTTTGTAATTACAGGGGGAGGTGGTGGTGGTTGGTGGGGCTGCTCGGGGCTCTGGTGGGTTTGTGTTTGCCTCAGGAAGGGCGAGTGCTTCTGACCTGGCTCTGAGCTCTTGGTCACCCTCCGAGAGGGGAGGAGTTGTTGGCACAACTGCTTGGATGCCTCTGCTTCACGGAATGATGGAATCACACACTGGTTTGGATTGGAAGGGACATTAAATCTCACCTCATTCTGCTGTGGGCAGGGACACCTTCCCCCAGACTGAGCTGCTCTCAGGCCGAACCAGCCTGGCCTTGGTTCTGCTTCCTTCTGTGCTGCTTCATCTGGAGCCCTGCACACCAACTGCACAGCTCATTCAGCCCCAGGGATTTAAACTGCTTTTGAAGTTGTCAGCACAGCTGGGACCATTCCAGCAGTGTGGATGGGCCACACTGGCACTCACATTGTGCAATATCCACTTCTCCTCTGCAGGATTTAAATCTGCCTCTTCATCATTCATCAGTTCTACAAATGCAGGGCTGTGGTGCTGGAGCTTCCCTCCCTGACTGGCATCAGTCTCACACCAGGTGGGTGATGGAGGAGGGAGCTGCCTGTGAAACCAACACCCACAAGGGGAACTGCCTGGACCCCCCAACAGCCTCCTCTGCTTGCTGGGTTCATAATGCCAGGCTGGGAGGGCTGGGAGGGATCATCCCCCCGCCCCAGGACACTGGGCTGACCCCAGGGCTGACCCCAGGACACAGGGCTGACCCCAGGGCTGACCCCAGGGCTGACCCCAGGACACTGGGCTGACCCCAGGGCTGACCCCAGGGCTGACCCCAGGACACTGGGCTGACCCCAGGGCTGACCCCAGGGCTGACCCCAGGACACTGGGCTGACCCCAGGGCTGACCCCAGGGCTGACCCCAGGGCTGACCCCAGGGCTGACCCCAGGACACTGTGCTCTGGGTCAGGGGGGGACAGGTGACAGAACAGGTGACAGAGCAGGTGACACAGGAGCTCAGGGGTGGGCTGGGCTGGTCCCACCTCTCCAGCCACCATGGACCATGAGGGTGCTGGAGGGAGCCTGCGCTGCTGCCTGAGGGAGCAGCAGAACTGGGAAGAAGGGACCCAGGCTGCCAGAAAATGGGAACTGTAAATGCAGGAGGAAAAAGGCCACGTGTCTTATTTTTAATTGTTACAATTTTAAAAATGATGGCTCATACTGGATTTTTCAGCAAAATGCCTTCCTGTGCTTAATGGAATTCCAGCCTGGCCATGGTTTCAGCCTGGTTTGTGAGTGACACTAAAGGCTTTGAGATTCAACAGTTGCCACATCCTATGTACTGCCAGTGACAATTGGGGCTAAAGAAAATACCAGCAATCTCTGCATTAATCAGCAAATGAATTTGCTCTGTCTGTGCTAATATTGATTTTTTCCTCCAGTTTTTAAAATCTTGGCTAATGAACTTCCTGGCAAGAGTGCTTGCCAAAAAGAAAAATTTGGTCAAATATTGTAGAATTCCGATGGCATATGAAATGAGGGTATAAATCCCAGGGTGTATTTGCTAGAACCCAGTTATGAAGTTCATCTTGCCAAGAAAAATATGAACTATTATTTGACTTGCTTGCAAGTAGGCAGCAGACAAATTTACTTCCAGGATGTATTCAGGGAATGGCTTAGAGCTCCATAAAAGAGAGTGGTGGTCTCGGAGGCAAAGGCTGCTGAGGAGTTAGAGCAGCTACTTGCTATATTTTATTTACCCAGCCCCCAGTGCATGTTGTGACTGCTGAAATCTCCCTTTTGCACACAGCTCAGGCCCTCCAGCCGCAGTTCTGGGTGCTGGAAGCTGAAGAAGCTGGTGTTTAATTCAGCAGCACAGGGCTGAGAGCTGGGAAGGCAGGGCACAGTGGCCACTGTGTGCCAGTGCTGGCCAGGCAGGCACCCCCATCCCCTCTGCCCCTGGGAGGGTCCAGAACAGTCAGTGCAGCTCCTGCCTCCACTGAGAGCAGCAGGAATCAGGGACTTTGTCCTGGTCTGGAGTGCTGCAGGACAGCCCAGGGGTGTTATCCCCATCCCTTCCAGATGGGAACATGAACAGGCCTTGTGTCCAAAACATGGCCAGGGGCTGAGAAAGCCTCTGTTGCACTTGGTGCCATTTGAGCTATTTTAATTTTAAGCTAATTTTTTGTGTTGTCAGATTCAATCTCATCAGCGTCACCCCCAGGTCTCTGCAGCACGGCCACTGCTGCTGCCACCACTGTGGCCACGGTGTCACTGCTGATAACTGCAGTCTGATATTACAGAGAGTCATTTACTATGAAAATCACCCTCAGGAGACTTGTGCAGATGCAGGATGAATCATATTTGAAAAATTGGATGTCTCATTGTTTCAGAAGTTCTAATTAACTTTTTTTAGCCATCCAGAGCAGTGGTTACAGACACATCATGTCTGCCCCTCCTTCCAGCAGGGCATGGCTGAAGGAGCAGAAGCCCTGTTACCATTCTGTGGGAGGCTGGATGATTGCTGTGCTGTGCTGGGACCTGCTCAGCCAGGCTGTTTCCATCTTGTGCACTTTCATTCTGAAGGTAAAAGAACATGTCTTGGATAAACTTGGAGCTGAGACTTTTCATCTTTTTCTGGAAAACCTAAAAATCAAATATTTCAGATAATCAAACACAGACTCTGTTTGGGACCTGTGAGACTGGAGAACATAAAAAATTAAACCAAACTTCCATCTTAAATCTGTAGCTGTCTCCGTTTTGTCATCAACAATCTGCTTTTTTATTATTTTTTCCCTACAGTTATTCTCATTTTCCTCACTGTTTCTCCTGTTGTCACCTTTATCCAATATTCTATAAAATATGATAATACAAAACTCTCCAGACATGGAGGCTGTAATAAGACCCAGCAGAGAGTCCAGCTGGGGAGTTTCTACTATCTAAGTGATTTTGTCTTCTTATTTAGCCCCATTTGATATGGCCAAGCAGCTTCCTGCTGTAGGAAATGGTGTGTCTCAGTCGAGCTGGGATGTGGCTGAGGTGTTTGAGGGCAGCAATCACCTGCTGGCCCTTTGCAGCAGAACCCCAGGGTTTGCTCTGCCTGTCTCTGCAGGAAGCCACACCTTAATCACCTGTGGTCACTGCCACCCCCACCATCAGCAGGTACCAGTGATGGATTCTGAGCCAACCCCCAGAGCAGTGACAGAGCTGGGATAAACCCCTGCTCTCCAGGAGTTACCCTCTCTTCTCCTGGGAAAGGCAGGGAATTCTGAACTGCTGCGTTTGTTGAGGTTTGTTGAGACAAGAACTGAAGGCAGCGCTTTCTGGTTTGAAGCAGGAGTTCCTCCTGTTGGGAGGTCTCTGATGAGAAATCCCCAGCCTGAGAAGCAGCCCTGGGACGGGGCTGTGGCAGCTGGTGTGCCCCGTGTCCCTGGTGCTGGATCACTCCAGGATGTGCAGTCAGAGGGAGCTCTGAGTGTGCTCCCCAGGCCAGCTCTCCTCACCCTGTGCCACTCTGCTGCACGGCTGCAGCTCAGCCTTGCTGCTCCTGCTGCCCTCAGCCCTGCTGAGCAGAGAGATGAGGCTGTGCCACCGCCTCCCTGTCCCTGCTGGGCTGCGACAGCACCGAGGCTTCTGTTCCACTTCATATCTAAAAGCTCTGTCCTGAGCATTGTGGTTGAAAGCTTCCTGATGGCTCTTGCTTGGAAACTTGGCACCAGCTTCATTAAGTTGGAGAACAGACAATTCATGCATTAGGTTTCCTAGAGCAGCTTTCTGGTTTGTGAAGGGGAAAAAAAAATCAACCCAAAAACCTACATCCACAAAAAAGCATTGGGTAGCATGTGTCAGAACCATCTGCACATGTAAAACACGGAAAGGAGGGGAAAACTGCTGCTAAAATGTAAATGCCAGAATTCCCTAATTCAAATTTAGGAGGTTTGAATGACCTGGTTTCAGCAATAACCAAGCATGAGATTCCCAGTTTAGCAGGTGAGGGATGGACACCTCCTCTGGCAGAGGGGAGCTCATGCTCAGAGCCCAGGCTGCTCACACCCCACGCTCCAGACAGGGTTGCAGGCTGGCAGCCAGCTGGTCCCAGCGACCTTCCACATCCCTGGGCTGCTGTTCACTGAAACCAGTCAGCTTTCAATGCATCTGCCCCCTCACCATCTTCTGGGCACTTTTATCTGGGCTCTGTGTGACAAGGAAGGCAGAAGGTTTTTGTCACTGACAGACATGATGTAAAAGGTGATGGGCTCCTAGAGCTGTGGCCAGGTGCTCACTGGGATTTTCCCAAGGCTTGCTTTCTCTGGAAATATATTTAACTCTTACTAATATAAACATTTTCATCAACTTCAGTTTAAGCTGGCCATCTATCTAGTTTGAAAATCCATCTGAGAAGTTATGGGCAATGTTTTACCCAAACACCCCCAAGGCCAGGCTTTCAAATCCTCCATGGGCAGCAGGAGTGAGTCCCCAGCGAATCGTCCATCCCTGGCTGGAGCTCAGCCGTGAGCCCCAAGCCCAAGCTGAGTGCACATCGTGTTTGGAGCTGGGAGAAGGGAGAGCTGCAGCAGCCCAGGGCTCGCTGGGGGCTGGAGAAGATGCTCCTGGGCTGGCAAACATTGTTCATGTCGCTGTCTGCTGGACAGGAGCTGCAGCAGGTCTCTGGTCCTGGGTCCCCTTTGAGTTTCTTTCTGCCCTGGGGGGTGGGACTCGTGCTGTGCTGCCAGGAGCGCGGGGACCAGAGGTATTCATGGGCTAATTAATCAGTGAGCAAGCAAATGAACACCCCGGGCCGTTTGTCAGGAGCCAGCTCCATGGGCAGAGCTGTCTGCAGCTCCCTCAGACAGAAAAGCAGCTCTGTGACAGCTTGTCCATCAGTGTCTGATGTGGGGACTCTGGAGACAGCAGCTGTGCCAGGGTGGGCAGCCCTTTCCAGGGAGGAATATTCCCAAAATCCATCCTGAGCCTCCCCTGCCCAGCCTGGGGCAGGGCTGAGTCCCCACTCTGGAGGGATTTCAGAGCCCTGTGCATGTGGCATTTGGAGATGTGGGTTAGTGCCAGGCAGTAACCAGGGATGGCTGCACTTGCTGGGCTGGTAGGGCTTTTCCAGCCTAAACCATTTTGTGATTCCCAGATGTTGTGAGGGGATGGGAATGTGCTGCGAAGTTGTTTTGAATTGACAAGTCATGACAGCATGTTTATAGGTACAGTTGGGAGAAAAATCAACCACAAAGGGAACTCAGTTTTATTTCTCATTAATTTTGAATTGCTTCAACAGATGTTTGCTGGGAGCTGCTTTAACCTGTGTAATTTGTCTCTGTGTAAAGCAAAACAGATAGCCTCAATTAAGAGACTGATTAGCAAGTTCTTTAATGACTTTCAATAGTTTTAGTCATTATTGCTGATACAGAATACTGAGTCCTGAATCCTGGGAGCTGGGATTTAGTTATTGTGTAAAAGCTAGAACACATTGCAGTTGTGTGTGCACAGGATTTTTATTTACTTATTTTTCTGCAGGGGATGGTGCCTTGTGGTGTCTGCCATGAACAGTTTTAGCTCTAAGCAGTGAATGGCATCTCTGCCAGCAGACACATCTCCAGGGCTGGAAGGGGTGACGGGTTGTCATCTCAAAGGGGCACGTTCCAGCCCCCCACAAGCATTCCCTGCTCTCCTGTGTGCACAGGTGCCAGGATGAGCTCCTCTCCTGGGCTGCTGGAGTTTCCCCTGGTGCCACCTCGCTGTCCCACACCACAGACCCCCTGAAGGCTGTTCTCTGCTGCTGTTCCTGCCCCCAGGCTGAGGGCACTGCTCTGCCTGGCTGTCACTGGGGCTGGGCTGCAGCTCCACGCTGCTTTTGCTGTTTATCTGGTCAGTGCCAGCCTGTTGTGTGGGCAGATTGTGCTTGTCTCAAGGTATTTGGAGTGGATAATCTGATCAGTGCCAGTCTGTTCTTGGCTTCTCTGTCCACCTGCTGACTCCCTTGTGTCGTCCTTCTGCTGCTTCATCCATCTGTCAAAAATTTACTTACAAAATGCATTAAAATAAATCACTGGGATTTTATGTGCACAGGGATCCTGTTTCCAGCACCTCAAACCCCAATAAATACCTGTGTCTGTAGTAACAGTGTTGTAAAGTCCTGCACTAGTGATTCACAGGAATGCCATGATGCTTGGGGAGCAGCCCTTTTAACACAGAGATTTGGTGGTTTTCAGGGTTCATTTCATACCTGGTTGTTGAGTAATGCAGGTTTTCAGTGCAGGTGCATGTGCTGAGCACTGCTATCAATGAAATGTATTCAGGTGCAGAGCACAGCAACAGCTTCCATGGAATTATTGCCTGGCTGAAGAGTTCATAGCTGAGACCTGGGGCTACAGAAATGCTACAGATTCAGGCATTTGTTACTTCCTGGCTATTGATTTTTCATGGGGAAGAACAGGGTGACCCTGTGAGGGGTGGGTTGCCTGACCAGGGATTAAGATCTTTGAATGTTATGTCCAAACAGTGAGCAGTAGGATACAAAAAGATTCTAATGCATTCAGCAGAGCCAAACACAGCAAGACCTGAGCAAACCCCTGAGGACACCAGGACAGGCAACCTAAAATACAGGTCAATGGTTTAAAGTTTGGTGTAAGTTCTTTTTGCCTAATTAATCTATATCTGCCTCTATGTTAATGAGAGGGAGAGGCAGAAAGCTGACTGCTGCTGAAAAGTCCCTGAGGCTGAAAGAAAACAGCTCCAGCTTGCGGCTAATTATTTTTTTCCTCTGGAAGATAAGCAAACATGGAGTTTATTTGACCTGTGCACCTTGTGCCAGACTGTCTTTCCAAACACTGTTCTTTAAAACAGCAATTAAAATATTAGAAACGGGGAAGAAACTGCTGCTGGAAGCACAGCGAGGTGGGAAGGAGACGAGCATGGCCTGAAATCACAGCTGCTGCATCGAGGTGCTCGTGGCCGGTGTGAGACGTGGGCTGAGTGTCCAGCCTTGCTGATTCTCCTCAGCTCTCATGACATCTGCAGTTTCCACCAGGACAGCCCAAGCCTGCAGCGTGGAGCTGAACTCATCATCCCACCACCAGCTTCCCGTTCTGCAGGGCAGCCAGGCTGGGACCAAGGGCTGTGACTGTCACTCACTGCTCTCCATCCCTCCCCAAGGTGAGCTGCAATCCTCAGGGAACTATCAGGATATCTGATTTATGCAAGAGTCTGTAATAAACTGGCAGCAGTTATTTCTGTAGCTAATGGGGATGTAAATTTTCAGATAACATATGTTAGTAATGATAAGCAAAAGCTCTGATAAGAACACCTCCCAGCAGAGAAGGCAATTCTGCTGTGCCTGCTGCAGCGCTGCTGCCCCTCGCTGCCAGGGGCTGCCCTGGAGGGAGAAGCTGTGGTGTGGAAGTGGCCACTCAAAGTGTCTGTCTTGACACAGAGACCTTGTTCTTCCCGAGCAGGTGAGCTGGTTCTGCCTGTGTGGTGCCTCTGCTTCGCCAGGAATGAGGCAGAGAAGGGGCCTTTCCGATTTACATTCTGATTTACATTCTGATTTACCTTTCTGGTACTCCCCGTGTTGAGTCTTTGGGAAATGAATGTGAAAATGCAATGCCCGGGCAGTGCTGGCAGCGATGTGTGGCACACAGCTGCTCCCACCAGGGACTGACTGGGGCCCAGGGGCTCCAGATGGGGCTTTGATCATCTCTGGATGGCTCTGAAATGCACAGATTTGCTCCCTCCATCCTAAAGGCTTCATAACAAATTCATGGTCTCGCTCTTCAGAGTGAGGTTAAGATGTGACTGACTGTGCTGCCGAGCAAATGGCTTTGCTTTGTGGTGTTCCTATTAGGCTTGAAAGCAAGTATCACTGCCTGGCCTAAGAGGAGGTTTATATTTCATGTAATGGAGGCTATACATCCCGATGTGCATTTGTAATGCACTGTGGAATTTGTCAGAGGAACATCCAGACCTCTTAAACACGAACTAAATTTAACTTTAAAGCAATGCTAATTCAGGGGGAAAAACCAGTATGCATCATCTGTCGTCAATCTGATAGTCTGTGATATGTGTAACCAATTGTTCTTATTTACATTAATTTGCATTGTGAAAAGCAATTTTACAGTTTCAGTCAGACTTAATAGGCAATTTGCAGCTCGCTGCCTAATGGCGCAGTTACTTAAGCCTGCCCCGGGGTGCTTTCGAGACCTGAGAGGAGACTAAACCTTTTAAATGTTCAATTGAACAGCTTAAAAAGTCAGGAAGTCCTCAGCTGTTATCTCTGGCATTGCCTGCCTTGCCGTATTTGACATTGTTGTTCAGGTGCCCTTTGGCTGGGATACATTCTGCCCTGGGCAGCAGAAAGGCTGAGCCGATCCTGCAGAACCCCGTGGCACCAGGGCTCAGCCTGCACAGGCACCGTGCTGGAGGAAGGACAGGGTAAGAGTGTCCCCCAAACCTCGTGCTGTGGCATTTCTGGGTCGCTGGACCTGCTACCTGTGTTTAATGACTGAATTTGCACAGAGGCGTCTCACCTCAATGACCCATCTCTGCATTTATGGACACAGGAACCGCCCTGGGGAGGTGTGATAAAAACAAATTCTATAAAATGGTTGAATGAAAGCCCTTAATTTGCAGCAATTTTTCTTCAGGTTGAATGTTTAGGGGCAAATTGTAAAAGAAAGTAAGCTACAATCGTGTGAGCAGCAGAAGCTGTTGTGATTTCAGCACTCTGGAGCGCTGCCTGAGGAAGGTCTTCCTCCCACCCAGGAGATTCTCATCGCTCTCAGAGTTGGTTTGGTGGCTGCAGAGGTGCTTTGGGAAAGCTGTGAGCAGGTCCTGTGGAGAAGGGCTCTGGCTCTGTGAGAACACCTGCTCCAAAGCTGGAGCACCACTTAAATCCTTACTCTGGAAACGAGTGAAGGTCACGG
>NC_031777.1:31042129-31045833 GCF_001522545.3 Parus major | reverse complement strand
TACAATATACAATGTACAATATGCAATGTACAATATACACTGTACAATATACAATGTACAATGTTGGTGAGACTGAAGCAGGCCACTGGTGGTGGTCACTGGTCACAGCCCTGGCTGTTTCTCTGGCCTTTGCACACAGTGGGTCATGTGAAATCACAGAATCATAATGTTGGAAAAGACCCTCGAGGTCACCTAATCCAGCTGTGACCCACCCCTGTAATCACCCCTAAAGCAAAGCCCCAGTGCCACCTGGCAGTTCAAACAAGAGCGAGTTTTGTAAGAATTGCACAAAGGTTGGGAGGTTTTGTCATCCTTGCACTAATGGTTGATGGAGACGGTGGAGGGCTGGGGTACTCACACACCCCTGTGACAGCCCTGGCACGTTTGAGGTCACCGTGACCCAGTGACTGATGGTGCTGGCTGTGACAGTCATCCTCTGCCACACTCTGCAGGGTTTGTTCCCAGCCTGCTCCCAGATGTTGAGGGATTGATTTGTACCCATGCTGATGTCACACACAGATAGACCCCACTGAACTAATTCAGTACCCACATCCTGCTTCTTCAGGAGCTTGCTTTATTCCTGCAAGAGGGTTTTACTGCAAAGGATGTTGCGATTCACTTCCCAGGAGAGTGCTAGAGATATTCCACAGCTCTGTGCTCCTGGGCATATCTGGTGTTTGCAGCAGAGTGTGGAGGAGCAGGGAGAGACAGGCAGGGGAAGTTCCTGATCAAATCATCCCATGTCCTCACTCAGAGTCCCTTATCTACAATTAGCTCAAAGGGTTTGAGGCTGTGAATATCCCTGCCACTTTAGTGGAAAATAGCTAAAGTAGAATTATGCTTTCATAACATTTTTCAAGTAGATCTGGCTAGTTTGAGGCCATCTGAGCTCTGTGATGCATGGAGGTGGTGTAGGTAGCCAAGGCAATCTGGCACTGTCTATATTTGTACTTCAGAATAACAGACATCCAACCGATTTTCAGTTTTAAACTTTTTTTTTTAGGATGGCCTTTGCTGTTTTCTCATGGATACATAACTAAAAAGCACAAAAGTTCAGACACTGAAGTGTGAGAGGTTGGAAGCAGCTCATTTATATGGGAGGTTTGGGACATGTTTACAGCTCCAGCATGAGTCTTTAGTGCCTTTTGGAGGTTCACTTGTAACACAGCTGATATTTTTAGCTTTTTGTGGGAGACAGTAACAAGTGCAGCTGCACAAGGTGTGACCTGTGTTCTGTGGCTGAAATCAGCGTTGGACCTGGGGCAGGAGGGTGTCTGGAGCTCCTCTTCTTCCACCCAGCCTCAGACCTGATGGCCAAGGTCTGCCATGCCCCAGTGAGGATTCACTGCAGCCCACAGCTCTCACAGGTGGCTTTGCTGCTGTCCTTCGACTCCATCTCCTCTGGCAATCCTGGTGCAGTGTTTGCCACAAATCCCACCAGGAGTAAGATTTTTTCTGACCTCCTCTGGATTGTTCCCCTGCACTGCCCAAGAAGTCCGTACCTAGAGGAAAAGGCTGTCACTGAGGTAGCCACCCACTGCTGGGGTTTGGATTGCTCTGGCCACTCTGGGGTCTTCTCTCCCAGTCCCAGTGGTGTTGGAGGCAGCTGCTGCTGTTGGCCACATGTTTTAGAGCCAGGGCCTGGTTCAGCTGCTGCCCAGTCTGCGTTCTGCTGCTCGGACAGCCGGCCCTCTGCACGGCTCTGCAGGGCAGCCAGGTTTTATGTTTTGGAGTCTATAATCTCTAAAATGCAGAGGCAGCATTGACGAAGAAAATCAAAATATAATGCAGGGTTTGAATATTGTTGTGCTCTTTTATCTTTAAATCAAGGACTTCTGGGGACAATTTCCAGATTGCAGGGCAGTGCAGACACAAAGCTGTGGGTTAACACTTCGTACACAGCAGCCTGCAGATGCAGGACACTGCAGTGACATGCAGGATGGCACATCACGGTGCTCCTGTTTCTGTGGGGATGGTTTGCTGCATCTCAGCCTTCTGGTAATGGACACTGGGCTTTTCATCTTTCATTGATTTTTGAAGATGAGTTTCACCAGCTGAGCTGCAAACCCTCTGGTTCACCCTGAACACATTCTTTAAAGTGTAGAGGAATGCTCAAGGAAGACATTAGTCTATTAATTACTTGTCTGTGTAATGACCTTCATGCCTGTCTCCTGCAGGGCTGGCCATGGCTGCCTGCAGGTGACACCAGGGAGTTTGTCCCCAGCCCAGGTGAGAAGCAGACACCTGCTCTCCAGAGCTGGGCACAGAGGGAGGAGCAGCACCCACGGAGAGTGGGATTGAGCACAGAGAACAGCCCAAAACAGAACTGGATCAGCAGTGGGCGTGGGGCTGGTCCCAGCAGTGCCCAGCAGGTCGGTGCTGGCAGAGGGAGCCCCCAGTGCCATTGTGCCCACCCTGCCTGGTGTGGCCCTGCCCTCCCTGCAGGGCTGGGGGCCGTGGGTGAACCAGAGCTCTGCCCACCCAGAGGAGCTGATGGGGTTCTTTCAGGCACTGATAACAGAGAGGGCTCTGACATCTTGATGTACTGAAATCAATCTGGTGCAGATTGCACAGCTGGGCACACACAGGGTCCAGGCAGGGCACTGGGGGCAGGAGGGGACAGGCAATACCTGTGAACTAAAATCAGCACAGCCTCGAGCACAGGGTCACTCAGACAAAGCTGCCTGTGGCTGGATCACTCGTTTCCATCCTGAGGTGCTGCTGTAATAGAGCCTGTGAGCTGTGTAGTGATAGAAAATCGCTGCTGGGTTTATCCTGAATGGTTCTGATACACTGAGAATCCTGCTCTCACTGGCTGCCTTTGATTTACTTTTCTTTCCCATCCATGGAGCTGCATCCCTCCCAGATAACTCCAGTGCCTACTCTGCCAGTTCTTTGTTTTCCTCTTTGTTTCCTCCCTGCTAGACACTGAAACACAGAGGTGCCTCCACCAGCTCTCTTGGCAGAGCTCCTTGCCTGTTCTGGGGACACCCACACCCGAGCAGCTTGTCTGGGGGTTTTCAGTGAGCTGCTGGGGAAGCTGCTTTGTGACAGAAGTATGATTAATGATTGCTTTTGCATGTTTCTTATAAATGAGATGCTCTGTCACTAAATAAATACACAAATAAATGGGCTGGGTGTAAAGAACATGTTTTTCACCAAAAATGACATCCTTAGTTGTAAATTTTAACAGATGTCATGAAGCCAAAGATATTCTAATCTATTACAAAACCCCTTTGAAGTTCTATTTTAATTAACTGGAAAAGCCATCAGAACTCTTGGAGAGAAAATGATATGTGTGTGTATCTCAGGAATCTCTTGAATGTGATCAGGAGGGTGTGATTGGCATGGCTGGAAGATGAAGTGCTGGGGAATAGGAGTCAAGAGCAGGCACTGCTGTCACAAAGTGCAGTTGATACTTAGCAGAGGAACTCTGGCACAGAAAGCAACTGAGAAAAAATCGGTGCCTTAAAAACCCCCTTTGTTCTCCAGCAGCGACAGGGGAAGGCTCTGCAGCTGAGGCAGCACTTGGAGCCCCTCTGGAGCCAGGCTGGGTGAACCAGCTCCCTTAACCTGCAGCTTAGGGCAAAAGGAACAACAAGAAAATTCAAAGTTTGACCAGGGAGAAATAATTGTGGGTTTGTTTCAACGTGGGTGAGAGGAGGCCCTGATGTTCCTTGGGAAGTGATCCTCACACGTTCAGG
>NC_031777.1:31039013-31041418 GCF_001522545.3 Parus major | reverse complement strand
AGGACAGAGCTGTCCCTGCTGGCTGGCAGTGCTGGCAGCCTCACAGCATTCCTGCAGCTGGGAATGATAGGACAGAGCTGTCCCTGCTGGCTGGCAGTGCTGGCAGCCCCTGCTGTGGCCAGGGGAGCTGTGGGCAGACCCCAGCCCCGAGCGCTGCCTGGGCTCGCTCAGCCTCCCTTTCCAGATGTTCCATTCGCTGTCCCCGTCTGACTCGGATCTTCTGAATGATGCCTTCGGCACATTTTGCTTCTAATGTTTCCCCTTGTGTTAGAAAACACGTTTTAGAGGTGATCACATCTTGTGAGTGACTCCTCAGCTCAGCTGGGAGGTGAAGTGCCGAGGGAAGTGTGATCCTGCAGCCTCCCTGGGACAGGCTGGGAACTCCCTTCCCCCTGCACTGGGGCTGCTCTCAAAAAGATGCCGAGGTTTTACCCCTGGATTTATCTCAACAACAGTCATTCAAAGCTTCCCAAGCTTTTGGTACTTAAAATAAATATTTCTAGTGCAACTATAGAGCACCCAGAGTAAACATGCTGAGCTTGGCAGGCAGCTTGGATAAACCTGCTCTGTTCAATCATAAGGTCAAACTGAATAAATTTCCACCTTCTTCAAAGAAAATTGTGAGTGAATGTTGAGGCTGAAGTGGTTTTAACTTACTTGACAGGGAAGCTTTAGTTACATCAAGCAACAATGAGCAATTGAAAGATGCAATTTTGCTTATAAAAGGACTACAGCAAGTACATATTCAAAGACAAAATAATTCTTACTGTTCACCACACCATAATATTTAAATACATATGGCATTTATATAATAAGACATTTCTAGAGCCAGCTGATGGCTCTGAAGCTTAAGTCCCGGTGCAGCCCGTGGGATCCCTGAGGTTCCCAGGCAGAGCTGAGCAGGAAATGTTCTCTGGCAGAGCTCTCACCCTGCTCTGGAGCTGTAAGTGGAGCTCTGGTGATGGGGAGGTCGCTGCAGGGTGTTTGCAAAGGAAAGGACTATTTTGTGTCTGTTTAGAGACTTTATTTATTGCTGTGTGTTTCCCAGCACCGGATAATGGGCCTCAGAAAAAAGTGTTGTTTAAGGCAAATAGAAGTGCTTTGGGGGGGAATAACTGAATCAAAAGTTCTGGGAAGCCATGGCTTTTTCTTAGGCATTGAAATGTATCTGCTGCTAAGAGGAAAGCAATTTTTCCTAATTCCAAAATCCCAGTTTTCGAGATGCTAAATCATCCTCTGGCTTAGCACAACAGTCTCTTGGCAACTGCAGATGCTTATCTTGAAAGATTGGCTTTAACAACAGATTGAATTCTCAGAAAAGAGGCCAAACATAAAGATGTTAGAAATCAAAGTGAAAATCCAAAAGGATTTTGAGGCTTGATTTGGTTAGGCATCCAAATGTTTGGATATTTATTTGAAACTTATTCAAGCTGTTTAAATCTAAAACTGGGTAATAGGCTCTGTCCCTGCTCGGTGATGGGAGTCTTGGCACATACACTTCCAAATTGCATTGACCTTTTGGACTGCCAAATTCTATTGCATTTTCATGTCTAATTTACTATCCAACCCAGCCCCAAGGTCTTCAGCTTTACTGCTTCTCTAGGTTTCCATTTCCTGTCCAATATGTGCTTTCCCCCCTCGCTTCACAGGTTTCATTTTTCCCCCATTAAATCTCATCTTATTACTCAGAAGTTTAGGGAGTGATACAGGAGATCAGACTGACAATCCATCCCTTTTGTTATTCTTTCTTCTGTCATTTTCCAGGCTCAGCTGCTTCAGAAGACACAGGAATACACAGAAATGGATCATCATGGAGACCTTTACCCACAGGAAAAACTCTTGGTGTGTTTCTGTGCTGCTGCAGAGGGGTTTATATCCTCTGCCATAAAACCCAGCTGAAATAAGTGTTTCACTTTGGCACCAATCTACATATCCATGTTTTTCTGAATCCTGTTAAATATTTGCTCTCAGCAATATCCACTGGCAATGAGTTCTGCAGGTTTATTCTGGGGGTATTTTGGGTGTTTGAGTCCACAGAGAAGTTCCTCTGATGATACCAGTCTGATTTCTGTGCTGGTTTGCTGATTTCCCAAGAGGTGTCACTTGTGATTGTCACTAATGGGGTGTCACCTCCTCTGGAGAGCCAGGAGGCTCCTGGGCAAGGTGGGCTGCAGTGCAGGGGAGCCCTTGGACCTTAAAGTGCATTTCTACAAAGCATGTTTTAAACACATTTTAAAGTTCTTGGAAAGGATGGGGAGCTCGGGCCACTCCTCACCAGGGGAGGAAGGTGTGGGATGGGGGTCCCCTGTGCCCTGAACCCCAATCCCTGTGTGTCCTGTGTGTCCTGTGTCCCCTGTGTGTGTCCTGTGTCCCCTGTGTGTGTCCTGTGTGTGTCCTGTGTGTCC
>NC_031777.1:31032475-31037722 GCF_001522545.3 Parus major | reverse complement strand
CCCAGTGGGTGCTGGAGTCCTGCTCCAGGCTGGGGATTTGAGGCTGGAGTCAGCTGGGACTTTGTCTCCTCCCTTTTTTCATTTCCAGCCCCTGTGCCCTGCCTGCCTTGCTGGGCTGCAGGACCTTTGCAAATGTTCCTGGCAGCACCTCTTGGCTCCCCCTCCCTTCCTTCTCTGGCTTGGGTGCTTTTGATCCATGCACGGGATTTACTGCTTTAATTAATCTAATCTCTGCAGTATCATCCTGCTAACTGAAATAATTCCTGACAATGTTTTGTTGATCCCTGTGACAGCCGAATGCCAGCGAAGTGATGTGGCAGCATATGGCAGAATTTCTTATCTGTGATGGCTCAGTTTAGCATTTTAGAGGTTTTTTTCAAGTCCTTTTCCTTTTAATCAGAGTTGTCTACTTGCTAAGAGATTAGGCTGGGTTTCTGTGTTTCCTCTTTGATAAAACTGTAGGATTTAATGTTCTGTGAAGTCCTGTTGTGTTCCCACAGACTTTTGCAGGATCAAACTATCAAACTTCCCACAGGAATCTCTGGGTGTTGCTGCAGTGAAAGGCAGTGGTGGGGTGCACAGGCTTCTTTAGAAGTATTAAAGTTGTTAATTTTTCAATGCTTGCAGGAAGGACAGTGGTGTTTAATTGAGTATCTGGCTGGATCAGTGCCATGGCAGCCCCTCGGTGCTGTGTCGTGGCACTGGGGTGGGAGCTGCTCTCTGCCAGAGCCCTGCAGCCCCGTGCTGCTGTTTGCAGCTGCCCTGCCTGGACAGGAGCTGTCATCCTGCAAAGTCTGATGTCCAAGCCACGAAGGGAGCTGTCAGCAGCCCACCCTGGCTGTGAGGCCAGGATTTCCTGCAGCAGGAGCTGTGCTGGCAGCGGGTCAGAGCTGCAGCCAGGGGATGCAGAGTCACAAACAGCACTGCAGCCCAGCCCTGCAGCACAGCCAGCACCAGGGGCTGCAGCTCTGCACATAATCCACACATCAGCTGAAGTGGATTCCGTTCTGAGAAGTCTTATGGACCCCAATAAAGATCAGTGATCATTAAAATTAACCACATGCTGATTTAATCAACATATAGCTTTGTTAATTACCAGCTCTTCCTTCATGTCCATCTGTTTTAAAGATTTTAGTGAACCTGCAGCAGATGTTCATGTAAATATAATAAGCTGGTTGCCATGTAAATATAACATTTTCAGGAGTGTTTGTGTATCAGGCACCCAATTTATTTGTGCTGTTGTCAGGATCACATCTTCAGGGGCTCAAACACAGAAGTGATGACTTTGTTATAACCCAGGCTGGAGGCAGTGTCTGCTGCTGGGCCCTCCCCCTGCCTGGCCTTGCTCCACACCCCTCTCCTGGCATCCTGCTCCATGGCTGGGCCCTGCATTTCAGCTTTCCAGCACTGCCCTGGGACCTGCTGCCCAGGAATGAAACCATTCCAGCCTATTCATGCTCCCTCCAAGAGTGTGAGCAGTGATTTCTGTTCTCAAGGTGAACACACTCCCTGAGCTTACAGGGATTGGGTCCTGCTGCTGAGTGTGGTGGGTGCAGCCAGCATTCCAGAGTGGATCTCCATCCATCCCTGTGCCCAGCCAGCATTCCAGAGTGGATCTCCATCCATCCCTGTGCCCAGCCAGCATTCCAGAGTGGATCTGGATCCATCCCTGTGCCCAGCCAGCATTCCAGAGTGGATCTGGATCCATCCCTGTGCCCAGCCAGCATTCCAGAGTGGATCTCCATCCATTCCTGTGCCCAGCCTGCTCACCCAGAGTGGTGAGGGGGTTCCAGCAGGGCTCTGGTGAGGGGCCATGGTTTGTCCTTCCATCCCAAGCCAGCAGCTCCATCCTGGTGCTCATCCCTGTCCCTGTGGCACGGGTTTTGTTTGTGGGGCAGCACCCAGAGGCTGATCCCTGTGCTGGCTGGGAAGGTTTTGGGGTTGGTCAGGGCACAGAGGGATGTTCTCAGTGTCCTGCAGAAAACAGTCTGGAGTCGCTGCTCCTTCGTATCTGCACTTGAAAACAGCTCTGCTCTCTGATTGCTGCTCTCATTTTTTGCTGCTGTGGGAGGGGAGCACAAAATTCAGACTCCTGTGAGTAACTGGGGTGTCCCCAGAGCTGAGGCTGTAGCTACAAACCACGGTGGGGGAGGAGAGAGGAGCAGCAAGGTGGGCACAAACCTGACACCTCAGCAGGGGTAAATCCACTTCAGCAACAAAAAGGGATTTGAAGATGAGAGAAAATAGTCAGCAATGTAAGTGGGAGTTAATCTCAACCAAGATCATGAATTTTTTTATACAAAGCCACATTTCTACATTTTTGTATAATATTTGCTATTATTTCTACTGTTTAATTCTAAAAAATTTACTTTACTGAACATGGAAAACTCTGGAGAAGTTTTTAGTTCCCACCATAATTGAGTCTTACTACGTCAAATCTTTAGATTTCAGATGACAGTGTAAATTAATAGCAAGAATAAAATCTTATAATTGAAACTGAAATGAAACTAAATCTTCCAGCTGGGATAGTGCCTCGGACTTCAGCCTGTGCCTAAGAATTCACTTTGTGCTCTTTAATCCTTCAATTCTTTTCCATAAATGTTTTGACATGCTCAGAAATTTATCTTCATGATTAAGGCTGCTGATCATCACAGACCGATGAGTCCAAAGTCAAAATCTTTACTTACCATTTACTCAGGAATAAATTCCCAGACGAAAATCTCCAGTAAGGACTTACTGCTGCTGTTAGTGCATCACACAAAGTGATGCTGTGCCTCACCTGGGCCTGGGCTGCTCGGGCTGGAAACCTTTCATTTTTATTATCAAGTAAGGTACCTGATGCCTCTTATATTCCTATAACAAATATTCACTCCTGTGACATCCATTCTCCCGCCTAGCAGCCCTGGCATCCCTTCATTTCTAAAGAGAATATTTCCATTTTGGACTTTATTGATAATTAATAGGTTCAGGACCTTCTGCATGTGTTTGTGCTGAGCGCTGTCCTTTGGGGTGCTGCATTTCCCGGTGTGCACGATGAGGAGATGGGCTCAGCCCCGGAGCAGATGGAACCGGGGAGCTGCGGGATGGGGAAGGGATGCGGGTCCCATGCTCGGGGCTCCCTGCCCACCCTCCACCGTCACTCACAGAACCTCCTGCCCCTGGGGAGGAATTAAAATCCCTACGGAACCCAAGAGAGGAGAGATCCGCGAGCATTCATTCCTTCCTTTAGAATTCATCTTTCTGTTCTGTACTTTCATTTCCCCTAAGCTGCCCAGGTTCCTGCAAGGGAAGGCGTCCAGATCCTTGTCCCCTGTTCATTGCTGAGCTGGGAATCATCCCCAGGAATTCCATGGAAAATCCCATCCCCAGGAATGTCCCCGTGAGCCCCCGGAGCGTCCTGTGTCATCCCTGAGCATCGGACACAGGGCATTTGTGTTTATTCATGCTGCAAAACAGCACTAATATCCTCGAGAACCAAATTTATTGGTTTTATTCCTTCATTGGAATAATGACTGCCAATAAATATCTCAATAAGCTGCCACTTACAAAGTCATTTTCATAAAAATTAACGTCCAGCTCCTCTGCGGCGCTGGATCTCTGCTCGCAGGGAGTGAAGGCAGCTGCCAGACCTCCCCCTTTAGTTCCTTTTGCTCATCCAAGTGTTTGTTATTTCTGCTCTTGGTTGCTTTCGCCTTTTACAATGTTTAGTTACTTTCCTTTTTAAAATGTTTGTTTATTTTTGGGTTGTTTTACTTTGGGAAGTGTTTGATCTACAGAAAGCAGCAGCAGACTCTTCTGTTTAACAAACACATCGGAGGAGGATTCCTCCTAATGGGCACAAATCGCTTTTCAATCGCCCCGAGAAATCCCATTCCTTTGTTTTGTCTGGGGAAGATCTTTATCTCTCCAGGAGGGATTTCCGTGCCAAGGGGCTGTCGGAGGCGCTCCTAGACCTCCAGACCGTGCCAGAAGCCACAGGACAGGAAAGGACAAAGGGCTTTAGGTGGTGTGGCACCATCACATCCCACATCTATTATGTTTTATGGCGTTATTTGATTTTATAATTTACAAAGAATGGCTGCGGACTGGAGGAGGGGAGCGTGGGTTCAGTGTAACTTCTGTCCGGGTTTCTGCTTTCCCCAAACTCCTCTTGGTCTGAGCAATCCTCTCCTCTCCTCTCTCTTCCCTCTGCTCTTCACCACTTTCCTGACCACGATCTCTGTCTGCTTCCCCTGTCCGTCTGTCCGTCTGTCCGTCTGTCNTGTGTGTCCTGTGTCCCCTGTGTGTGTCCTGTGTCCCCTGTGTCCCCTGTGTGTGTCCTGTGTGTGTCCTGTGTCCTGTGTGTGTCCTGTGTCCCCTGTGTGTGTCCTGTGTGTCCTGTGTGTGTCCTGTGTCCCCTGTGTGTGTCCTGTGTGTGTCCTGTGTCCTGTGTGTCCCTGTGTGTGTCCTGTGTGTGTCCTGTGTGTCCTGTGTGTCCCCTGTGTCCCCTGTGTGTGTCCCTGTGTGTCCTGTGTGTGTCCTGTGTGTCCCCTGTGTCCCCTGTGTGTGTCCTGTGTGTGTCCTGTGTGTGTCCTGTGTGTGTCCTGTGTGTCCTGTGTGTGTCCTGTGTGTCCTGTGTGTGTCCCTGTGTGTCCTGTGTGTGTCCTGTGTGTCCCCTGTGTCCCCTGTGTGTGTCCTGTGTGTGTCCTGTGTGTGTCCTGTGTGTCCCTGTGTGTGTCCTGTGTGTGTCCTGTGTGTGTCCCCTGTGTGTCCTGTGTGTGTCCTGTGTGTGTCCTGTGTGTGTCCTGTGTGTCCTGTCCCTGTGTCCTGTGTGTCCTGTGTGTGTCCTGTGTGTCCTGTGTGTCCTGTGTGTCCTGTGTGTGTCCTGTGTGTGTCCTGTGTGTGTCCTGTGTGTGTCCTGTGTGTCCCCTGTGTGTGTCCTGTGTGTCCTGTGTGTGTCCTGTGTGTCCTGTGTCCTGTGTGTGTCCTGTGTGTGTCCTGTGTGTGTCCTGTGTGTGTCCTGTGTGTGTCCTGTGTGTCCCCTGTGTGTGTCCTGTGTGTGTCCTGTGTGTCCTGTGTGTGTCCCCTGTGTGTCCTGTGTGTGTCCTGTGTGTGTCCTGTGTGTCCTGTGTGTCCCTGTGTGTCCCATGGGTCCCTGTATGTCCCTGTGTGTCCCCTGTGTCCCTGTGTGTCCTGTGTGTGTCCTGTGTGTCCTGTGTGTGTCCTGTGTGTGCCCTGTGTCCCTGTGTGTCCCTGTGGGATGGGCTG
>NC_031777.1:31030249-31031403 GCF_001522545.3 Parus major | reverse complement strand
CATCCCCGTCTGTCTGTCTGTCCTGCAGATGTCCATCCCTGTCTGTCTGTCTGTCCGTCTGTCTGTCTGTCCTGCAGATGTGCATCCCCATCTCTCCTGCAGATGTGCATCCCTGTCTGTCTGTCTGTCCCGTCTGTCCGAGCCCCGGCTCTGCTGCCCTGTGGCCGCAGGTTCCAAATGCTCTGAGCAGAGGGAATTGCTGTTCCCATTGTCTGGCACGAGGGGTAAACCTGGTCAGGACAGCAAGGAAACGTTCCAGAATCTGCTCGGGGGAGCAGCAAAGTGCCCGGCCCAGGGCTGAGCCAGAGGTCACGTTTGAATTAAATGAACTGCTGGGCACAGCCAGACCCAGCACCTGGAGTTTGGAACCTGCAGGGAATTCCCAATGTGAAACACAGGGAATCACTTTATATAACTATTTATAGCAATTTCTATAATTGTATAACCCAGACTGCAGTAACTGTGTTAAAAGAAGCTGGTGAATGTAAATGGAAATGTCTGTTCAGATGAAACTGAGATAAGAAGCTACAAACACGATGGAAAATTAAAATAAAGGATCTTCCACTACAAATTGGTCCAATGTCACCTCCATCCTACCATCCTTGGGAAAACGCTGCTTTTCAGCTCTGAACGAAGCTCCAAGGGGTCACCAGCACCCCTGAGAAGCCAAACTGGAAAATTTCCTCTGGCTGGGGAAATTCATCTCCCTGTGTGTGGAGTTAGGCCAGGGCTGCCACAACATCCAGCTTTGGCAAACACTGCAGGAACTCTTGCACTGCAGCAGCTGAGCTAAAGTTGAAGCTGTATTAAATCTTGACATTTTAAAGGAGTAAAATAAATAAAACTTGTTCACTGTTTCAGCACAGCCTGAGCAGAGCCAGCCCTGCTCCTGAAGCCCAGGAATCTGACTACAAGGGAAGTTGTTACGGGCAGGTCAATTGGGAAATAAACCTAAAAGTCAAGCTAAGCAGCAAAATATTGGATGTGTTTGAAAACGAGCCCACTGTGGCAGTCTGTTTCTGCAAAAGGAGGTTGATTATAACTGACATCACGGGACCCCACAGCCACAAAACTCCACCTTCCAGGGAGTTCTCTCCTCTCCTCTCCTCTCCTCTCCTCTCCTCGAATCTCCTCGAATCTCCTCTCCTCTCCTC
>NC_031777.1:31024692-31029699 GCF_001522545.3 Parus major | reverse complement strand
CTGTTTTAGCTCATTACAGATATAAAGGATTGCATGAAGAAAGGATCACATGTTATGGAATCCCAGCAGAATTCCTGATAAAGTCTGTGTTTGTATTAGATTTTTTTTTCCTCACATCTTTAGGTTGTGACAGATGCACATAACAAAGAAAACGGAGGATCATGTACTGCATCTCTCTCTCTTGTATTTTAATAAGGTTTTGAATGTCATTAAGCCCAAACCTCTCAAATCCTGAGCTGCAGTAGAGGCTGCGATCAGCTGCTTTTGAAATCCTAAATCTGCAAAGTACAGCTGGGAAAGCAGCATTTGAAATGGGAAAATGTTGTGCCTGTAGGACTAATTATGCTTTTGCAAACTTTATCAAAGTGTTGCTGCTTCCTCACAGTCAGCAGCACAAGGAGGGGGTAATGAACAGCTCTGACTGCACACAAACACCCATTTTCCAGGGAAAGGGACAATTAGGGGCTGGTCAGGAATTCTGGCTGTTCCAGTCTCTCTGCCAGGACAGTGGAGAATGGGAGACACTGCAGGATGCTGGAATCCTGCTCCCCAAATTCACCAGAGCCCTCTCTGGTTCCTGTGGGGCCAGCTGAGATTTGCCTCCTTGCACAGAGGTTATGGAAATATATTTATATGGAAATATAAAAATATAGAAATATAAATATATGGAAATATATATATCCAGAGCCCTGGAAGCGGGATGCTGCTGCCAGGAACGAGAATCCAAAGAACATATTTCCAAAGTTCCCTCTTCTTCAGCCTTTGCAGGAAAACCCCCTTCAGACACCTTCCCTTGACACGTGGAAGGGTTGAGGAGTGAGGAGTGAGGTGTCTGTCTCAGCAGGTTCCTGCAGGAAGGGAAATACTGGGATTACCCAAACTGCCGGGTCAAGGCAGACCACGAGGAGAATGTCACGGCTCAGCAGTCCCGGGAAAGAACTTTTGGAGTGACAGTTCCTGCCTGACAGAGCTGAGGCTGTGCAGAAACCCACAGGGGTGGTGGTTGGTGGTCCCAGGGTGCCTGGTGGTCCCCGGGGTGTGGGGTCACCCCTGGGCCAGGACAGGCTCTCCTGGCGGGGCAGGAACCACCACTCCAGCCCAGGTGGGACAGGAGAGCTGCAGAGCCCCTCCCTGCCCCGGCCCAGCTGCACCAGGACACCGAGACAAGGAAAACAGGATTTTATTCACAGATCACCAATGGATGCACCATTTTATTCACAGCCTCACCAGCCGTGATTTGACACGACTCAGATGGAGGTCACGAGCTGTGCCCAGCTAAAGTGAGAAAACTCTGCTGGCAAATGCTTTTAAAGCTTGAAACTATTAAATTAGAGACAGAAGATCCTTGAGAGAGGATGGTAATATCTTTATTATTCCCTCACTTAACTGTTTTGGCACCTCTTGCACAGACACTGTTGCAAATTAACTCTCACACTTTTCAAGGCTCTGGAAGTTTTTTGAGTCAGAAACACCTTTCATTATGAACAGTTTTTATAGCAGGTTGCTTCAGCTGGTGTTTGGTGTCAGTATGGATGGTAAGAGGGAGGCAGGGATGCCTGGGCAGGCTCTGTGCCCAGCCTGGAGCATGGGCTGAGCTGATGGAGCTGTTCCAGTCATCCCCCAGCCTGGCTCTGCTCTGTCCCCAGCAGTGTCACACCAGGGGAGGCTGTGCCAGGGGAGCTGAGGCAGAGGCTGTAGGTGCCATTTAGCCCTGAGCTGCAGCTGTAGGGGGGAGATGGAGGAATGCACCTTTCTGGGAGCTCTCAAAGCACTGGCACACTGGGAAAGGGTCTGGAGCAGGGCTTTGGTGGCTCAGGGGTGCTGGGGCTCATCACCTGCCATCCTGGGGGGCACAGCACCTGCAGCTTTCACCTGTGGCTCCAGTGCCTGCAGCTGCCATCTGAGGAGCAGACAGGCACAGAGAGGGGTCCTGAGGAACAAACTGGAGCAGTTATGGGCAGGAAAAACTCACCAGAACCAGCCACTGTGGGGGTGTGTTTGCCTCCTCCCTGCTCTCTCTGGGAGGGGAGCAGAAACGAGCTCGGGTGTGAAGCAGTGACAACATGACCCAAAGGCAGTCACAGCCACTCTTCCAGCAGGAGATGTTTTGGTTGGACCTGATGCTCCTGGGGGTAATTTCTAACCTTAGGGATTGAATGCTTCAAGGACTGTAAAGCTGCTGTAATTGAGATGTGACAGGTGAGAGAGCACGTGGGGTGTTCTGTGGGAGGATGGCACAGGAGGGAGGACAGAGCTGTTTGCTGTGGACTGACAGTGGCCAGGTTTGCTGGGGGTGCTGCAGGCCAGGATGTGACCCAGGAGTGCTGAGAAAGTGCCATATTTTTCTGGAAGTCACCCTTTTCCTTTCACACCCTTTTCTGGTGTGAAAAACCCCTTCTCTGAGCCCCAGAGTTTGGAAAGGATTCCATGAGGATGGGAATAGTTACAGGAAGAGGAAAGGCAGCAAACAAACATCCATGAATGGTCTGTGGGGGAAGAAGAGAGGACAAAAAAGGAAATGAAAGAGTTTAAGGAGGGAATGGAACACAGCAATGTTCCTCCTGCTCCTTCCCCTGTCCCTGGCGTGGCCAGGAAGAGCTGCAGCATTAGGGCCTCCTCTTTTGGAAGCAGCTGAAGTGTTGCTCAGGCAGGTGCAGTCTCAGTGATGAGCAAAGAGCATCACTGAAGCCAATGCACCTGGGAGCAGTGGCTTTGATTTTGTGTGTGTGGAACTCTGGGATTCAGACAGATTCTTGTTGCTGCCAGCAAGGGCTGTGTGAGCTTGGTTTAGTAGGAAAGCAGGGAGAGAAGGGAGAGGAGCTCAGGCTGCAGTCTGTAAAGCTGATTGCACGATAGAAATCTGCCAATCCATCCCAGGGACACAGTCCTGCCAGCTTTTATCTGCACCACTGGTTTGGACTGCCAGATGCAGGTGAGTCCCTGAGGGAGCTGTGTGAGCTCTGCTGCAGCCCCAGCCTGGCCCTGCCTCTGCTCCTGCACACGTGGAGATGTCCCCAGGTCCAAAGCAGATCTCCAAACAGGAGGATGTGACAAAGTTTAAGTAGAGAGCTGATTGCCTCTGCAGGAGCTCAGAGATGTATCTCAATAGCTGCAAGGCCATGTAGGGCATAGGATTGGTCTTGTGCTTAAATCCATATCCTGATGCTGAATCTGGGCCAGCTTCACTTAAAGTCTTTCTTTCTAATGCCATTTCATGTTTAATTACTGAGCTCAGCTCACAGTGGTTTGGCTCTTTCTGAAGTGCAGCAGCTGGCCATGGACTCTGCAGTCAGGGCTGTGTTTGAGAAGGGAAAGGCTGGTGGAAAATGGATAAAACATCTGTTATTTCCACAAACAGCGGGAGCAGTGCTGCGTGTGCCGTGTCCCCTGTGATCCCTGAGGTGGCTGGAGCAGCTCTCAGGGATGGGAACACCACTCACCTCTGCAGAGGGGCTGGGTGTGGAGCAGACACACGAGACCCTCAGCATTTATCTGTCCCAGCCCAGAGGGAGGAAAGCTGGGCAGGGGAGGAGGATGGACCAGGAGTGAGTGTGGGACAGGCTGGAAGGAGCTGGTGCTGCAGGGAGGGATGTGCTGCAGGCCTGACCTTCCCAGCGTGGGGGAAGGAGAAAGCATTGCTCTGATTATAGACACGGCCTTTATGATTAAAACTGCATAAAACCAATCTCTTCTGCGCTTTAGGGGCTCAGCCTGAGAACATTATTCATAAAATACCCAGTTTATAAAATCATGACTCAATTCCTATGCACTGATGTCTTTCAGCCCTGCAAGAGGCCAGGCTCCATCCAAAGTCCACTGCACATAATAGAAAAACTCCTGTTTATTTCCACAGGCTTTGGGTTGGGTCCTTAGAAAGCAATTTGGGCAGTGAGGTGAGAAATTTGGGAAGACCAGCATGTCAGTAACAGCAGCATGGAGCTGCAGTCTTTCCACTTCAGCTCACAGACAGCATTCCAGCCCAGTGAGAGCAGCCAGCCCCCTGTGCCCTGCCGAGGTGCCACGATGCAGCGACCACTGGAAATCATCTTCCCAATGTTCTGAGATGATGCTCTGGCTGTACCAACACCTGTTAAACCCAAATTTTAATGTGATTCAGATGGGGGGGTGCACTTTCTGCTCTGCTTAGCCAGCCTGTGCTTGCTGGGAGAAGGTCGTGGAGCAGTGGGGATTTGTCCCAGCACCTTTATGAAAGGCCCTTGTGACAGAAGGGCCCAAGTTTTTTCCTTTCAATATTTATTTCTGCAGCTCAGCACTCACAGAAACCCCTGGGGACCCTGAAGAGCAGCTGTGACCCTCCTGATGGACACAGGGAACGAGCCTCATGCTCTGGCACAGCACACCCGTGCAAAGAATCACTGAATCATAGAACCCTGCAATGGTTTCTAGGGTTGGAAAGGACCTTAAAGATTATTTCTAATACTTTTTACTGTTGGTCAGAAATGTTGTCCTACAGAAAAGTCTTGTCATTGCCTTGGAGCTCAGTAAAGCAGGACAGGATGATTTCCCTGGTCAGATGTGATTGCTGCTCTGGGAGTGCTTGCTGAGGCCAGGGGAGAAATGAGAAGAATATGAATATCAGTTACAGAAAGGATGGTACTGGACTCCTGTGGCAATTTCCTGTGGTAATAAGGACCCAGGAGGATATTAAAAATGTAATTTGTACTCTAAAAGTAATAATAATTGAAATAGATTCTGGCATCTCTTATAACAAGAGAGCCAACAATTATTACTGGGGGTATTTTAAAAGAAAACAAACACATCCAATAATTAGCTAAGCGAATTGCCAATATGCTGATGCTGCTGAAATTAATCTGAAAAATATGAGGTTAGCAACGTGGTGTTGCACAATTATATTGGAGACAGCATTAGGAGGAGGACTGGGGTGTGCTCTGCTGGAAATCAGCACCTGGTCTGTGGCACTGGGTCCTGCAGTCCAGGGACTGGCTGGGACATGGAGCCCTCCTCTCCAAAGGGGCTTGGGAAGGG
>NC_031777.1:31017689-31024157 GCF_001522545.3 Parus major | reverse complement strand
GAGGTCTGGGCTGGCTGGGGTTGTGACAGCTCCTGGCTGGTGATGGGCAGAGAGCTGAGCTCCCCCTCTGCCCTGAGCCCACACCAGGCTCTGTCAGCAGCGCCCTTCCCATCCACACTTGTAGAGTTTGTACTGCAGAAGCAGACTGAGCTATGGATTTATTCTAGTGCCTGTTTCTACAGCTACAGAGGGACAGATTTAATGCATGTTTTTAAAAACTTTCTCCTTGTATGGGAACAGGACAAATGTGAGTTGGGAGGCCACATATTCAGCCAGGAGCCTCTGCTCTGAGGAATCCTGTTTGGGGACAGGCTTTCACTGGGATGGGTAACTCAGAGATAAATCCTTTCTTTTCCCCCAAACAGGAAGGGAAGCCCAAGCCCAGCAGTGACCAAGCTGTGCTCTCAGGGGGTTCTTCACACAAGGAAAATGTCTGAAAATGTCTGATGGAGATGGGCTCTGCCCCACTGGCTCTGAACTTGTCCCTAAGAGCGCCCAGACCTGAGATCATGTCCATCAGAAAGCACCACTTATAATACAAACATTTGGAAATTGATGCTGTGATGTCTGGATGAGTGCTGTGTCAGCATTGCTTCTTCACCCTCTGCTTTCACAAAACAGCAGAGATTCTTCTCTCCCTGTGCTTCACAAGCTGCCACAAGACAAATCCCCTGGTCCTGAGCTGCAGCTGGAGAAAAAAGCCAGTTTCTGGAAATGATGACATTTCACCTGGACAGCCCAGGTGAATGCAGCCACAGGGAACAGGACATTTTAATGTTGCCACTGCTTGCTTTTTTGGGTTAAATAAAGCACTGACACTGGAGCTTGGCAGCAGAGAGCTTTCCCAGGCACCCCTGTGCTCCTAATTATATTTTTTGGTTTTATTCACCATCAGCAAGTTGTCTCAATAGAGTTTTATCTTCTGTTTTTCCCTCACACCCATTCCCAAGGACCAGTGACTGACACCCCTGGAGCTGAGTTCATTCCCTCTGCCATCCCTGGGGCCTCAGCACGAGCTGCTGCTCTCCTCCCTTTGCACAAATGATGAGACATAAGAACCCATTTGCTGTTGTAAGGCTGAAATCGTAACCATCACTTCTGCCTGGCATTCAGAGCAAACAAAATGTCTTTATTGTGACTTATCCAGCCACACCACTCCTCAGTTTTATGAGTTTTTAAAATAACAGCTAATGTTAGCTTGGCAATGAATCTGTCTTAAGACACACAACCCACTCACATTTTAGTTCCTCTATTAAAGAAAAATACTTATGAACACTATAGGAAAGCATGAATCCAACTTTGTAGTATCCCATAGAGTACAAAGAAACGGGAGGAGGGGGAACTGAAGGGTGGTGGGTGCTGGGCAGGTGTTCCTCTGGGCTACAGCATCCAACAAATATTTTATCTTGATCCAGCTGCAAATGGGAACAAATGTCCCATTGTGGAGAGCCTTTCTGTTTAGTTTCACCATGTTTATTACAGAGAATGGGAACTGTTCGCCTTCAAAAGCAGCTTTAGGTCAGGTGGTTATGGTTGAACATTTATGTGATTTTTGGACATTTATTGCTCTGTTAGAACTCGATTCATGGGTGACCTTCATGCATGAACCCAACTCAAGGCACATAAATGGTGCTGTTGATGTGAATTTTACCACTGATGACAGTGGGGTGAGGTGCTGCTCAGGGTGACTCAGAGGAGTGTGCAGGGTGCCCCATTGCTCTCCAGCACAAGAACAGGATCCCAATTGCCCCTTGCTGGAAAAATCGTGATGTGGAATGGATTTTAACCACTTGTGAATAAACTGAACTTCAATGGATTAATTTTGTTCTTACTTCAAATCCACAAAAAATACGTGTATTTTTGTGTTTCTGGAGTTGAGAATGTCAGTGGTTCAGATTAATTCTCTCCTTGAAAACCAGATTTCTGGAGTGGGTCCAACACCCACTGCTGCTGATTTTTCTCTCCATGGCTGCACACATTGTCATTCACACCAGCCACGCGTTAACCTCTCACTTCAGAAGAGATTCTTCTGTAGCACCGAGTCTGATTAGTTGTGACACAAACTATGTTATCTATATAATTAAGTGCCCTTGTGGGTTAGCCCACGTTGGGAAGATGCTGTGACCCTTAATGAGGAGAACAGACAAGCAGAGGAGCCCGGCCCGAGGGGGAGCTGCCTCTGCCTGCTCTCATCCAGCAGGAGATGCCAACAGTGCAAAGGAATTTACCTTTTCCAAAGGGCTTTGCAAACATCAATTGTTCCTGCAGCCCCTCAGGAAGACTGAACTGGGAGATGCCATGGTGCTCCTGCCCAGGTTCACTGCAGTGTGCTGGACTAATCCTCATCCTAAACATTAAAGCTCATCTCCTTCTGCCCCTTGCCATGGGCAGGGACACCTTTTACTAGAGCAGGCTGCTCTGAGTCCCGTCCAGCCTGGCTTTGACCTTGGGCACTCCTCTGAAGTCTGAACAATGAATTCTGAGTGGACAGTGCTGGGACACTGCTGGGACCCTGCTGTGCATGAAACTGGGGAGGAAATCCTTGTTTCGAATGCTGCTTTAGCCTTGGGTCATATTTGTGAGGCTTTCATGCCTGAGTGTTGGAGGATGGGAATACAAAGCAGGGTAAACACAGCTGAAGCAAATTCATTAAACATTAACACAAATATTTGCAGAGATTTTGGTTCACAGCCTTTACAGATTTCCAGAATGACAGTAAAGGAACATGGGCATGTGTTCAGGCAGAGACAGAGGAGACCAGCAGGAGCACTGAGGGGACAGACGAGGGTGGCAGGAGGTGACACCATGGACAGGTTGTCCTGCTCCTTCCTGGGGAACAGCCCCCAGCACATCACCCCTGCTCAGCTTCCTCACTGCAAGCAGGGGACCATCCCTTGGAGCAGGTTTTGGACAAGGCCTGCAGGGACAGGACACAGGGAATGGCTCCCAGAGGGCAGGGCTGGATGGGATCTTGGGATGGCAGGAATTGTTCCCTGGCAGGGTGGGCAGGCCCTGGGATAGAATTCCCAGAGCAGCTGGGGCTGTCCCTGGATCCCTGGCAGTGCCCAAGGCCAGGCTGGATGGGTTTGGAGCAGCCTGGGACAGTGGGAGCTGTCCCTGCCAGGGCTGGGCTGGGATGGGTGAGCTGCAGGTTTTGGTCCCCTCAGCTGCAGCCTGGACCTGTCACTGTGCAGTGTGTGGCTTTTGCCAGGCTGTGTGAAAATCAATCCATTTCCAAGGCACTGCTCCTGCCTGGGGGCAGAGGCTGGGACTGGGTTGGCCTGCACAGCCAGGAGCTGACAGAAGTCACTGGGTGTGTCAGGGAGGGATGTTCTCACAGCCTGTCTTCAGGGATTTCCCAAGTAAATCACACAAGAACAGAATTATGTATTCCGTGGCTCTGTGTTTCTAAGAGAGATGCAAATTGAGACATAAGACTTCTCTCTGTAATATACAATAAAAATTCAATGGCTGGCAGTTGACATAAAGCTTATAAATATGTTTTCAAATAAGAACAGCCACGAGATCAGGAATCAGTAAGTCATAATGCATTTCAGCACAGTACTGATGAACCCATTTTTCTGGCACATATGAAATAACGAGCTCATTTTAATTCATTGTAGATAACAGATAACAGCTTGAGGAGCATGTGCCGTGCCATTCACTTTTATGGCTCCATCTCCTCCACACTTGATGCTCCTGTGACATTGGGGTCAGGAGGAGAGGGTGGGTTATGCATTCTTGCTTGCTTTCCTCCTCCTCACTGCTATATAATGTGGCTGTCATTAAAAACCCAACAAATGAAGAAGCCATTTAGTGCATCAGAGTAGCAGCTGACTGATGTGGCCACAGATTACGTTGTTAGTAACTTTTGTGGATTTATTTCATTTATCTCTGCTTTATATCTCTGCTTTGCTCTCTAATCATCACTCCCACAAGGCGTTGTGTTCCTATTGAGGCAGCAGCTAAATGAGCTGAGAATTAGATCTATATTACATCAGCAGTGGGCATTGCAGATATTACCAACATATTAAAAGAGAAATTCAAATGAAACAAACAGGAACATGTTCTTTCCTATTCCTGAAATTGATCCTGATTCCACAGCTGAGCAGTGTTCAGGAGGAAGAGATGAGCTTTGTCACAAACAAGTCGTTAGATGAGATCATTAACTGAAACAGGATTACTGCCACTCCGTAATTCCATTTTTCTTTGTCCTTAGAAGTTTGACTAGGCTGGGAAAGGATGGATGCTCTGTTGTGGCAGCACTTTAAAGCTCTAAGCTGTAGGAGTCTTGGTTGCCCAGGGATTCTGACTTGGCAGGTGAGGCAGGCCAGCAGAGCCCGAGCTGGTGAGAGATCCTGGCACGCTGGCACTGGGCCCTGTGAGCCCCTTCCCCTGGAGTAACTGGGAACAGCTGGGAACAGCTGGGAACAACTGGGAACAGCTGGGAACAGCTGGGAACAGCTGGGAACAACTGGGAACAACTGGGAACAGCTGGGCACCCACTGCCCCCTCCCAAGGGCACCTGCCAGGGCAGTGGCCAGAGCAGCCAAAGTCCTTGCTGGGCCCTGCTGCTCCTGGGCAATTCAGCAAGGCAAGTCTGGATTTCGAGAAATTACCTTTATTCTGAAGGGTGACATTAAAACTACCCTGTGTTAAATGTCCTAAATTGGATTCAGTGGTTAATTCTGCTCACTGCTAGAAATTCAAGTAAGAGCTGGAGGAGACCTAAACTGGAGGAGCGGTGAAAATGTGCATTATTTTGTCTGTGAGGTACGTGAGGGTTTGGACAGGCTTCCTGCAGCTCTGATGGTGAGACCCCAGCTCCTGAGCTCTGTGGTTTCACAGCACTGCACCCTTCCAGAAGGACTTGGTGATCCTTTGGGCTCGGCTGGGAGAGACACAGCAGGGCACAGCTGAACGTGCAGGACCTGAGAGCCCCTGCCCTGTTCAGCACAGAACAGCTGGCTGTGCTGGCTGCAGCACTCAGATCACCCAAAGCAGCCCACTCCAGCTGGGAATGAGGCAGCTGATGCCAGCTCTGCACCTCCCCTTGTGCAGGGAAATGGGAGCAGCAGATGCTGCTGGAGGCCAGCACTGCCCACCTGCAGCTCCAGCTCTGGCCAGTGCCCTCACCAGCTGGGAAATCACCCCCTTCCATTGGGAATATGCCATGCAAAAATACCTGGGAAAGCAAACCTGGGATGCTTTTAGGTAAATCATGACCATATTCTAAGAAAAATTGCACTTAAGGGGAAGTTAACCTTCGATGTATTCTGTACTCTTGCTTTGTGCCTGTTCACCTCACTTGTCTCAGCCCCTGTGACCTTCTCCTCTGCTGAAATAACCACACCTGTGTGGGAAAAGGGGTGGTGTACCCAGGTGGGATGAGGATCTGCTCTGTTACTTTGGTTTTATACCTGAGAGGAGTTCTTTGGTTTTGGGGTTTTGTTTTTTTCAGTCAGCACAAGCTGACAGTGTGGAAATGTGCTTTTTCCATCTCTGAGAGCTGTGGGAGGTTGGCTGTGGCCTTTGCAATTCCAGGGCTCTCCAAGGCACTGGGAATGTTTCAGCCTTTACTGGCTCTACTTCAGCTTTGCACAACCATTATTTCCAGCAGGACAAACACATGATGTTCTATCTCACCCCTCAATCTCCAGTTCTGAACTACAATAAAACTGTAATTTTGTTTGTATTTACTGACTTTGACAGTCAGGAAATCCTGAGAGCAGGAGCATACCTTGATAAACTGAAACAGGAACCTCTGAGACCGCAGGATTAATTCAGTTTTGATGTGAATTCAGTAATGGTGTACAATAAATCTGACCGGAATGTAGCAGAAAGTAAGAGAATTCTATATTAATGTTTTATAATAGGTTTATAGTTAAATAAATTTTGTGAAAGCATAGGGGTCTCATTGTTACTCAGTCAGCTTTCCCCACAGCAATATTTTCCCATGATTAAGTCGGAGATCAGATAACCACCTTATGCAGTATATACCCAATAGCAATTTAAAAAATTCAATATCAGCTGTATTATTCTAAAGACTCATTCCATTTTCAATGCAATATAAGTACAAAATAAAGAGATAAACTACATATAAAATGTAAAACATGGGAAAATTTATCACTTGCAAACATAAAAGCCAAAAGGATAAAAAAAGAGAACAAAAGCAAATGGAGGCCATAAAAGAATACAGAAAAAAAAAAGATAAATCCGCAGCGTTACCTTTTCTATATGCATTTGGCAGGGGTTTATTAAGGTGCATTCACTCTAGTGCAGAATATAATCACCTCTGTAATGCACTTTACTGCTGCAGGCTAAATTAATTTATGCCGTGCTGAAAGCGCTCGGCCCCGCTGGATCCAGAGGATGGGGAGAGCTCGTGGGGAGCACAGGGAGCACAAAACCTGTCCCTGAGGAACTGGGGATAACTGGGGACAGGGGACAGGACAGGGGACAGGGGAC
>NC_031777.1:31014711-31016296 GCF_001522545.3 Parus major | reverse complement strand
CCTGTCCCTGTCCATGGTGTCTCTGTGTCCCCTTTTCCCCACAGGAGCTCCCTGCCTATGGGGCCGTGCTGTGGGGCTGCTCCCGTCCCTCTGGGGCTCTGGGGGTCCCAGCCCAGCCTGCCCACCCGGAGTGGTGCCCACGCTGCCAGGGCAGGCTCTGCCACCCCTCTGGATGCTGGAGGAACGTCCTTTGGGTCTGGAGAGCCAGCACTGAGGCTTCTGATCCTTAAACCCATCTAGAGAACACCTCATGGCTTCTTCCTATCACTGGAGTTAAGGTCGAGCTAACGACTCCATTATAAACGTGTTCTCGGTTATAATTACTGTGTTTTCTGTGTAAAAAGTTGCCCTGAGCTGACATTGTGCAGACGTGGTTCCACCCAGGCACAGATGGTTTGTTTCTGTCCCTTTCCTAAATTGCAATTCATGTCACAATCTCCAGCCGATCGTACAGTTCATAAACACAACAACAGATTTTCCAACGGGCACTCTGGGTTCACACAACCCTTTTCTCAGGAAATAAAAAAGCTATTTGTGGGAAAATAACCTCACCAAAACCCAGAAAACATTTGAGAGAGAAACTGGACTCCTGCATTATCCAGTGACCCTTGTTTCAAAGAGCATCATTATTTCTGTTCCAAAGTCACAAAGTTACTCACTTTTGATTTTCAGACTCTCCTGTGTCAGAGATAAAGAGGCATGAAACTGAGGCCGTGGAATGAAGTATTTACACAAAAAATAAATGTCAGGATGTAAAGTTTGTGGTGTGAGTAGCAGTCTGAAAGGGGAGACTTTACTGGAGGAATAACTTCCAGTGTCATGGAAAGGTTTGTATCGTCACGTCACTCCTGAGGAGGTCCTTCAGCTCTTGTATGACAAGGATTCCCACACTGGAACAGGGAAAAGTCAGTGCAGGCACAGAGAGAACCCCAGGAAAGCAACACGGGACCTTGTTCAGGGCTCTTTGTTTCCCGTCTCTGGCTCCTGCCGTGCAGTTCCAGGTGACAATTTCTCCTTACAGGACCTGGACCTGAAGGCTGCAGAGGGGCTGCGCTGGGGCATCAACCCAGAGGGGACCAACTCGTTTTTGGCGAGCACCGATGGGATGGGAGGAGCTGAGTTTGGCGAGAACCTTTGAGAGGAGCCAGCCCTCTCTCCCCGCACTGCGCAGGAACCTCCTTCCTTTCTGTGCTGCTTGCAGAACTCTGGGGCTTGTGGCAGATTCCCCCGAATTTTCCAGTTTATTTCTCCTTTGGCATCACTTTAGGGCAGTTCTGAGCTGGGGCTTGTTGTTGTGGCAGATTTCCATGGATCAGCAAGATGACACTGGCAGCACGATAGGAGAAAAGGACTAAGAGGAGTTTGTTTTTCCCTTGACACCATTCCCCTCTCAGCACAGCCCAGGATTGATTTCCCTGCAGGACTCCTGGGGTCTGCAGGTTCTGCTGCCTCTGCCCCCTGAGCTGTGCTGGAGCCAGCACTGCCCCTGTGCAGGGGAGAGACACCCAAGGGAGCTGCTGGGCACCCATGGGCAGGACAGGCAGGACACAGCCGGGGACACAGGCGGGACATGGGCAGGACACAG
>NC_031777.1:31010018-31014017 GCF_001522545.3 Parus major | reverse complement strand
GGGACAGGGGCAGGACAGGCAGGACATTCGGGGCCAGAGCTGATTTCAGGCCCTGGGCAGCCCCAAGAGCCCCTTGCCGTGGCCCGGGGTCACAGCCCGATGGCAGCGGTGTCCCCACCCTGCCGGGGTGCCAGGGGTGCAGAGCCAGGGTCCCCAGCTGGGTGCTGCCACCCACGCTCCTGGGCTGCCCCTCTGCAGTGAGCCACGGGCTCCTTCCTCCCAGCTAATTCCAACCCTCACCAAACATACCTAATTGGGAATAGGTAATAAACTTAATATGCATGAAAATATGCAAGGAAAGCTCTGCCCTCAACAGCAGCAGTCTTTTTAAAATTTCCATAATGCTAAGCAGCGTCTTGCTCACATGCCCACAGATCACGGTGGCTTTGTTGTCATGGATACTGGTACACACCTTGTTTTCTTTCAGAGATCTATCAAATATGTGCATTTGGATGTTCTCTGGATTTGCCTCAACGTTCTAAGCACATTTTTACACTAGTAAATAATATTAAACAGCTGTGTAATTTATGCTGGAAGACTGAACACACTCCAGCTCAGTATTTTAACACCCTCTTTTCACCCTTGAGGTTTCCAATGCAAACACTCTGGCCCGGTGATATTCCCATCGAGATGGACTTTGTGATCTTTCTGTAGGGCTTTGTTCTGAGGAGCCCCTCCACATAAAAAACAATCCCCAGCCACCCACAGCACAGGAAGGACTCACCAGCCTGGCTTTCAGGCATGAGCTGATTCCTTTCAAGATAATTTGAAAGATAATCCCAGCCTAAAACCAAAATCTAGATTTCTGCGTTGCATCTGCTTCATCTTTTTGGGGGAGACAAGAGGAATATTGCAGACTGCAGGCAGGCACTGTGGGCAAGTCTTGGAAGCAGGTTCCCATCTCTCCCCTCTGGAAAAGCTGCTACTCCACCTGAAGGTACCGTGCACCTGGAATGGAAGATTCCGGTCCCAGCAATGGAAGAAAGTACAATCTCCTGCCTTTTGCCTCGTTATTATCTCATTCCTGAGTGCACAGGGAGCTTTGTGCTGCCCTGGGCTGGGCACCTGGAGCAGATCTCACAGTCCCAGGAGTGTGGGGACTGTGTTACCAGTGACAGGTTTCATCAGCAGTGCCACAAATAACGTGCCAGAGCTGAAGCCTTCACATTCTGGGTCTGGAGCTGGTGAAAAAGCCAGGTGATCTCAGTCTCTGTCTGCTGAGGCAGCAGCTGGGTGTAAACTCTTGTCTGGTGGTGACTACACCGAGGAGTGCAGCTCAGGCAGCTCAGGCTGGGTAACGGGCTTGTGCCTATGGTTTTCAGTATTAAATTCAATTAAGTTTCATTTATCAGCAGCAGAGAAAGAAGATGTTGAAATAACAAGACAAGGGAATGATAATATTCTTAGAAAAGAAGTAACATTTGTCATGATTAAAGAACAAAGCTGCAATAGAGTCAACTCCCTTATCTGCAGTTTGTGAAGCTGAGAGTATATCAAATAAACATGGGATAAATACTTGAGATATATGCACAAACCCCTGCTTCTGAGAGAAAACAACATTTACCTCTGTACCTGTTACTCACTTCAGATTTGCTTTGCAATTGCACCTGAGGGACTCTGAGTGTGCTCCTTGTCCTGTGGCAAACAGCTGGAGTAAAGCCATGGCCTCAAACATGAAACTACAAAGTGTTAAAGGGCCTGGGATGACCAAAGAGACTTGGTGACCAGGGGCTGGCTGAGAAAGACCAGAGAGACAAGTGGCAGTGCACACATCTCCCTGGACAGCGAGATTTTGTAGTTTTATTTTCTCCTCCAAGGTGGCAGAAATACCAGCCTTGCACACAGGGGCTGATGGAAATGATGACATTTCCAAGAGCAAGAAATGGGCCCAGGGCAGGTGTGAGCCCAGGGCACATCTGGAGCTGCAGCTGGATCCAGGGGCTGGGCTGCAGCTCCGTGAGGTGCCACACTCAGACTCTGCTGCCTTAGCAAGGCCCTTGGTGGGAAAATTTCAAAGAAGATCAAAAGCTGAGAAAGACCCTGATATGCAAAGGAGGCCAGTGCCTTGTCTTTCCTTTGTACAAAAAAAAAGAAAAGAAAAGGAAAGAGAAAAAGAAAAAGAAAGAGAAAAAGAAAAAGAAAAAGAAAAAGAAAAAAAAAAGAAAAAGAAAAAAAAAGAAAAAGAAAAGAAAAAGATGAAAAAATTAAAAAAAAATAAAAGGGAAATGTAATTCTGTTTCATTTGTGTGTGCATGAACAAATTAGTTTCAGAAGCAATTTTACAGTAATTATGACCATCTCTAATGGATTAGATTTTCAGAAATATTCACTCTAATGTCAAGATGAGAACTTTCCTGTCCTGATTTTTTTATTTGATGTTCTAACAATTTAAGGGTTCCAATAATTTGTGTGCATGACTAGACTAGAACAAAAACACATTTACGACTTCTGAGTTTTGTGACACTGAAAATTTTATGGTGAAGCGATTTTGACCTTTGGAGGATATAAAAAATTCAATGGTAACATGATCTTTATCTCAGCACAGCATGTTATGGTCTGTAGTTTCAGCTCCTACTCCCTGATAAAGAGGTGTGTTTGATCTTTTATTCCTCCTAATACTCCAAGTGTTCCATAATTATAAATTTATTTGGTAATCACTGTGATGGTGCTGATACAAGAATCCATTCAGCATTTCTATGTCTGTGGTACCTCCTTCCACTGGGGATACGCTGGGAATCTGCCAAGGTAAAGTACAAAGCTTTCTAAATTTCTTTTAAGTGGAATTTAAGGCAAATAAACTTCAGGGAAATTGGGTGAATTTGGGGATATCTGCATGAAAAAAGATCCAGTGCCCTTTTCTCTGGTTTCTTTGTCCATTGTGATGGGTTTTCATGGGCGGTTTTTAGTGCCAGCCCATCGGAATTGCTGCTGGATTCCTGGGATGAGGCTTCATGCCCTTTGTGTGGAGAGGGCTGAGACAACAATTACAAATGATCCATTTGGTGTTCTGTAGGAAATCATCCATCACTGGACACCGCTGAGTGAGGCTGGTGACATTAAAACTATGTTTAAGAAAGCCCACATTTCAGTACCACTTGCCATGGGGTCAGCAGTTGCCAAACACAATTATTCACTCGTTTATTGAGGAGGAGATTGGAGAGAAAGGGAAAACAACAGCAGAAAACACCAACCCCGTGGTGCTGGGCCGGGTATTTCAGAGCTCCTGGGAGCGGTGCCTTCTCCAGAGCGAGTTTGTGCATTGCTGGGTTTGTCCAATCCCAGATGCTGCCATTTGAGAGGCAGCTTTATCTTCTGGCCAGAGTGGGATGTATTTCCAGTCCTTGGACGCTTTTGCTTATTAAATAACAGAAATTCGTTTCTGGAAGATTCTGAAGCGAAATCTCTTTTCTCCTGCTCTTGAGCCGGTCCCAGGGCAGCGCTCGCAGGGCTGGAAGGGCAGGGCTGGCCAAGGTGGGCGCTCTGGGAGGACACACAGCCGGAGGGGAGAACTATTTCTACACGCTTTGTCTGCTGTGTAAATACAGTTCAAGGGCTCATTTACTGCATGTAGCACTGTGGTAGTCAGACTTTTGACGAGTAAACAAAATAGCTGTGAATTTGTGGTCATTTTGAAGGCGCACAGGCTCTGGAACCTTGACAATGTGCTTAGAAAAAGTAGTGATAATCACGAGTAATGACCGCGGGTTTTACAGGCAAATGATTTAAACATTCTGTGCAAAAAGATGGCAGGAGAACATTGTTAGTGAGCTCATTAGTCCCCTGAAACTGCTAAGCAAAGCCATGGATGGGGAGAATGGATTTGGTAAGAATGGGATTTGCAAAGGCAGCGTTTGAGGACACGGAAAATGCCGGGGTTTGCTGGGGTTGGTTTCCCCGCTGGCTGTAAAACCCCTGACCTCAGGGGTGCTTCTGTCCCTGTCCTGTCCCTGTCCCTGTCCTGTCCCTGTCCCATCCCTGTCCCTGTCCCTGTCCCTGTCC
>NC_031777.1:31008206-31009383 GCF_001522545.3 Parus major | reverse complement strand
CCTGTCCCCGTGTGGTTCCCACCAGGGAGCTCTGCATGGCATTGGCATTTCCTCGGATATTTCTTTTGCAGGTCAGCAGTGAATGAGGCACTCTGATCAAACAAACAAACAAACAAACAAATGCTGATTCATGCCTCTCTTTTCTTCCACTATTTATTTTCCAGTCTCTAAATTTCCCTGGACCCCCCTTGGCTGGGTGTGGTGGAATTTTTTCTGCTCCTCCTGTCACCCCTCACTTTTACAGACGGTCCTTGGGCTGTGGAGGGCTCTGTCCTCCACAACAGTTCAGCCTGGAGTGGGTCCTGCCCGAGCTGTGCCGGGTCTGTGATGTGGAGCTTTCCAGACACCCTTTGTAAGGAGCCTGGAGGCACAGGAGGAGCCCAGAGCCGTGAGCAGCAGCAAGGTGCAGATGGCTCGGGGTGGGTGCAGGGGGAGCCTTGGTCCGGTCCCAGAGCCTGGCAGGGAGGGCCCAGCTGGGTCTGGGTGCTCGCAGCCCCTGTCCCTGCACAGCCCAGCCCTGCAGGGGAGCAGGGGACACACAGAGCCCTTAGTGACAAACACACGGTGCCATCATGCACAGTAAACATCAAGAGGTCCGAGTTACCCTGGGGAGGAAAGAAGCACGGGAAAAACAAGCCATGTTTTATGAATCATTTTCCTTCTCCCAAGGCTGTAGTTCCTTTTATGTTCCATAAACAAAGCACTGTGGGCTTTTGTTCTTCCAGGAGAGCACAGCCTGGCAGGTAAGGAGCAGTTCAGCTTTGGAGGTAACATGTTCAGCCCTGAAAGCAAGAGGCTTGGATAATCTAAACATTTAATATTTGAGGATTTGCACAGGACCAGTGTTATTAATGACAGGACAGATGATTGAGTGTGGAAGTAACTATTAAAAGATTTTCTGAGCAATATAGCAATAAGAGATTGCATATCCAGTGCTGGAATCATGGCTTCAGACACAGGGGAAAATGGTCACTGTCATTTATTTATTTATAATCACATTCATTTATTTATTTATTCATTCATTCATAGTAAAACTACCAGCTTTTCTTTTATGGCACAGGAATTATCATCCTCCTTTAGCCCAGACACCGCTTTTCCTTCCACTCTGAGCTCCTTTGTGCTTAATTTCTTCAGCAGAAAAGCTGCTCACTCTGGCCCCTGCTGCAGCTCTGGGCAG
>NC_031777.1:31004371-31005861 GCF_001522545.3 Parus major | reverse complement strand
TTTTCTACAAAGGAATATAATTTTGCTTCTGTCATCATTTCAAGAAATACTTTCTCCACAATGATTTCTCTTCCAAAGTCAAAGAGTTGAAATCTAAAAAAAAAAAAAAAAAAAAAAGGAAGAAAAAACCCTTGCATTTTCTGGGAAAATAAAAAAATACCCAGCAACACAGACCCTTATTTTGCTGGCAGAGGCAGAAATCACTTGAAACAAGAAGAAAGAAGGAGAAGCTGAACATGTTTCAATTAAAAAAACATTATTAGCTCACAAAGGACGAGATAAAAAGGGCTGTGCTGTTCAGGAGAGCGACGGGGCTGCTGCTGTCAGCAGGGCACTCCCGGGGCTGGGGGAATGGTGGCACTGCCTGCCAGGACAGGGCTGCCCTGGCACTGTCACTGCCCCTCTCTCTGTCCCTTCCCTGGCACCCCCACCTGCTCAGCCAGGCCGGCAAAGGGAAAAAACAAAGGGTTGTTTAGTCTGCCCTTGGGGTTTGATTCCAAATGCCTCCTGCCTGGCAGAGGCTGGGGGAGAAGGGCTGTGGTGGTCCCCAGGCAGCTGCAGAGGGGACACTGAGCCATCACTGCCACCAGCACCCACAGTGGGCACAGGCAGAGCAGTTTCTCTGCAGAACTCCTTGGGTGTGCACAGGGGGATGAGCCTTCAGCCCAGGGGCCTTTGCACCTGGAACCTGTGAGGGTAAAACCAGGTCTCGCTGCCAGGCACAGCCCCTGCCGATCACTCAGTGCATGTTCAGAAGCAGGATTATTTGGACTGAAAGGAAATGAAGATGAATCACAAAAAATCTTGAAAGAAATTAATCAAAATTGTTCTTACTGCTCACACTAGGAGCAAACACAACATAGAGAAGATGCTCTGGCAGCATCATGGGGTTGATGGTCACCAGAGAGCTCATTTTTGTGAATATCTCTTAATTTCCAGCACTTGTTGTGTGCTTATAAATAAATAATATCATCTCATCTGGGTACAGACACTTAGGAAATGGCATTTCTCAGGCTGTAACATTGCTATGCAGAGAACACACTTTGAGGGCAGCAATCTGACAAGTTAAATGCCTGGTGAAGCCCACGGCTGTCCTGGCTGCCCATGAACCCGGTGGCTTTTGAACTTTGTTTATTATGGATGGTCCAGCGAGCCTGGCTGCTCCTGAGCAGCGAGGAACTGCTGAACATAATGAGCACCAGCGTGTCTAACCAGTGGTGACCTGCTCAGCCACCCAGCTGTCACGCTTTAGATGTTTCCCACACAAGAGTCACCATGTTAATCCATCATTTTGGACAGTGGCACTTGCAGGGATGGCGCTCTCGTGGTGTCATCCAGCACTAATGAGCTGTCACTGTCACATTTCTCTGGGAGCTGTGGTCTCCTGCAGGTGGCACATCCAGGAGGGGGTGAGGTGTCAGAGCCCCCTGTCCCCGGGAACTCTGGGCTGGGGCTGCTGAGCAGGGACACGTGGGAAGGTGCAGGAGGAG
>NC_031777.1:31000004-31003136 GCF_001522545.3 Parus major | reverse complement strand
TGAGGAGGAGCAGGGAGGAGGAGCAGAGTGCCTCGTTTCTGCTGGTTTCCCAGTGAAAGGTCTGGCTGGATGGAGAGATGGAAAGAGCTGTCCCTTTCATCTGCTCTCCTCCCCAGAACATCTCCTCCTCCCCAGCCAATGCACAGGGTCCCCCCTCCTGTGCAGAGTCCTCACGTGCTCCATGGATTTCTGTGTCTGGCTAAGGAACGAGGGACAGGTGTGAGCCACACCACACAGAACTCAGGGCATCCTCCTCATCTGCCTTGGGATGCCTCTGGGGAAGGTGGGGCAGGAATTGCAGCTTGCTATGATAAATACAATTTAAATTCCCCTGTCCCTTACCAATGAGAAGTTGTCTGGATTTTTCTTCCCAAATTCACAGCTCTGCATATTTCCTCTTTCCTTTCTGGATACTGCTTTTAGAATTTTACACTGTTTTGGGATTGCAAAAGGGTCATTATGGACTTACACCTACAGCTACAAGATAAATATATAATTACATATCCTACATGTCCCTCCCTCCCCATCTCATACAACTGACCTGGCAGGTTCATTCCAGTGCTTTTCCTGAAAAATTAGTGCTGGATCTCATTCAAGTTTCAGAAATGGCAACACTCTTCAAGGCAAGCAAGGTGGAGCCATCTCCTGCCTAGATGACAAACAGGAGGTTTTGTCTGATGTCCGGGTACCTGGGTATAAATTAATCATCAGCCTGAGGTGGAAGAAATGTTCCCATTTGCTCGGCAGCAGAGGGATTCAACTCCTGCTTCATGAATTCTTTATTGTTAAATCTTATATATCATGTAAATGAAGTGTGAGTGCCTGCAGCTTACTAACAAGAATGGTGCAGGGTTTCATGGTCAGTTCTCACACCTGAGAGCTTCTGTTCAGCTGCAGGTGAGGAAATTTAGACAGGTCTTGTGATTTCAGCTTGGATCACTCGTTCTTCCTGAAGCTTCTCTGCAATTTCAGCAGCTGTGACCTGTTCAGACTTTGCTGCAGTTGCTCCTGTGGGATCAGATGGCTCTGAGTGCTGGAACGGCCAGAGAAGTGACAGGGTTGGGCTGGGGGGTTGGGTGGAGCTCAGGCAGGACCGAGGGCCCCATCCTGGGCTGGAGGAAGCTTCTAGGCCCTGGACAGAGGTGGCATGGAGTGGCTGGGGCTATTATGGTCCTTTTGTCTTGGTCTGTTTGTTGGGATCTTGGGGCCCTGAGAACTGAGGGTACAGAATGGGATGATCAGAGCAGCTGAGGGTACAGAATGGGATGATCAGAGCAGCTGAGGGTACAGAATGGGATGATCAGAGCAGCTGAGGGTACAGAATGGGATGATCAGAGACTGGCTGAGGTTGGCAGGGAGCTCAGGTCCCTGAGCTGCATGGGGAGCTGACAGCTGGAACAGGAGAGCTCCATCAGCATTTATAGACCATTGCCCAAGGCGTGCAGTGTGCTGCTGCAGCATCGGCTCCATGTGTCATTAGAAAGTCAGAGCCACGGATGCTGACAGGCAAAATGTTTAAATGGTGAGGCCCATGGGGAGTGGCAGAACTGCCCTCCAGCCAGCTCCTTGCTCGAGGAGGACATGCAGGTGCCTGCTGTGAGCATTGCAGGCCTTGATGAAATGAAAAAGTCGTCTGTTCAGACAAGTGCCTCTCCGAGACACGGCACCCTGAGCACTCAGGTGTGAGGCTGTTGATGGTTTGGAATGGAATTCAGCTTCATGAAGTCTTGGGGTGTTTGCTGATGCAGAGAGAGAACTCTGCCTTCTGGCTTGCTGTTAAGCCACTGCTTCTTCAGATCCCTCCTTCCCCTCTGGTGTGCTGTTCTTATTGTGTTATTATTGTTATTATGTTCTTGTGTGTGTTATACACTGCTTTATTCCCCCTGAGGGCAGCAGGTCTGAACTAAAGGAGGGGATACTTAGATGAGGGGTTTGAGGGAAGTTCCTCCCTGGCAGGGTGGGCAGGCCCTGGCCCAGTGCCCAGAGCAGCTGGGGCTGTCCCTGGACCCCTGGCAGTGCTGGACCCTGGGCTGGAGCAGCCTGGGACAGGGGGAGCTGTCCCTGGACCCCTGGCAGTGCTGGACACTGGGCTGGAGCAGCCTGGGACAGGAGGAGCTGTCCCTGGACCCCTGGCAGTGCTGGACCCTGGGCTGGAGCAGCCTGGGACAGGGGGAGCTGTCCCTGCCATGGCTGGGGTGGCACTGGGTGGATCTGAGGTCCTTCCCAGCCAAAGTCCATCTGTGACTCTGATCAGATGTTTTGCCATCTTTGGAAAACCCTTTCTGTTGCAGCTCCCCACGCTGGGATGCAGCTCCAGCTCCGTAGTACGAGGACAGCTTCAAGGATGGAGGCAATAATCTCCCTCCTTTTCTCTCCTGCTTATTGTTTTTACCAACCGCCAACTCCATCTCGTCTGTACAGATAATTTCTATACAATAAACCTCGTGGAACAGCTTCAAGTGTTCAGTGTAATGACGGGAGCAGTGAGGCAGCTAGGTAGATAATTTATTTGATTTCAAAATGCTGCCACATTTATACATGGAAAACTTTAAAGAAAATTAAACTCATTAAAAGCCCCCACATAAATTGTTTTTGCAACAAAGCAATTAAGAAATCTCGCCTCTCCAGCACGGTGGGCAACATTCTAAATAAAATAAAGCCCAAATTACCTTTTGCTGGAAACAAAGTAAAAGCTATCTCTTGTGACTTAATAAGAAATGGGGGTTTTAGAATTAATACAAAGATTTAACAGCTTCCTTCTGTATATGTTGCTAAGCATTTTTCTGAAATTGCCTCAGGAAAAAAAGCAAACAATGCAGAAGGATCACATCCATGAGAGAGTTTGGGGTTTTTTACCCAACTAAATTACAATGCTTTACAATACAGAAAAAGGAGTCAAGGATTTTATTTTCTTCCCCCAATCCACGTGTACAGAGCTTTGACAAGGTTTTGTTTGGATTTATTTTCATTATCTTAGCTCCAGACTACTCTTTAAAGCCCCCCACCCCCGTTTCTATGGGAACGAGGAAATGCTGCAGGAATGGACTGCGAAATCCTGGGGAGCAGATTTAGAGAGAGCAGGGATCCCTCTGAGGGACAACAGCTCCCAGAGGGCTGTCAGGATGGGACAGC
>NC_031777.1:30997852-30999457 GCF_001522545.3 Parus major | reverse complement strand
GAGCAGCAGAGGAGGTGAAGCTGAGGTGATGAAGGGCAGGTGGGGTGGTGGCAGCCAGGAGTGACCCCTGCCCAGGTACCTGCCTGGGGGATGTGGCCACCTCTCCCTGCTCCCTCCTGGGGCTGTGCTGGAGCTGAGGGGCTCCCGTGGAGCACCCTGGGATGGGTTCATAGGACAGCAGATGGGTTTGGGCTGGAAAAGCCCTCCAGTCCATCGAGTCCAACTGCTAACCCAGCACTGACCCATGTCCTGTTCTGTTCTGTCCCTGGCCGTTCCCATCCCCTCTCTGGTGTCACTGTCCGGGGTGGTGGCACCATCCCAGCATCTCCCTGGGCTGTAAGGGCCAGGTCAGAGGGAGGATGTTGAACAGGTCATCGATAAATTGCAGCCCTGTGGAGGAAATGTGAACCTACTGAGATGTGCCTGCTGGATCAAGCTGTTCCTGCCCCTCTTGGAAAGCCCCTGATGCCCTTTCTTGCAGGGTCTCTGATGCTCTAGAAAGAGCTGAAGAAGGACGAGACACATTCGGTTCCTCTTGGGTCTCCACCACCGTCCCTGGCAGGCCCGGAGTTTGTCTCGGTGCTGCCGTGGGATGCAGGGCTGCTCCACGCAGCACTGGAGCTCTGCAGAGCTGATCCACACAGAAAAGCTTTCCTTTGGCTGTGTCTGAGGAGGAAATCGGCTCCACAGGACAGGGCGGCCGGCTCTGCAGCGGGAGCCACGCAGCCTGGGCTGTGCAAGCCTTTGGAAGATGGCCAGAACCCCAAGGTCCCTCCCAAACCTACTTAATTGCATGAAATAAGATGAAAAGACAGGCTAATGAGAAACCCCATCTGCCAGCCAGCTAAAATTAAGGCTGCCTTCTTCAGTGAAATGTGCTCAGATATCTGCATTCCTTTAATATCTCCTCAGATGGCCAAGCAGGTTTCAGACACGTAGCGGTGCTGCTCTCAGCTCTGATTTTTTCCTTGGTTTTCCTAGTTTGCCCCTGAACAGCAGGGGAAGTGGAAAAAATTGGCTGAAGGATTCTGTTTCAGCATGAACTTATTTAAGAGAGCATCAGCTCATAAAGCTGCCATCCAACCTGCTCATTATTACATTATATTACGTGATTCAATGATTCATGATATCAAATTGGTTACGGATGGATATAGCAGGTGGTCTCAGGGCACTTTTGAACTTGCTAGAAGAAACTGGGACAGGAATTCAAAAGAAGAGAATTTTCAGAACAACCCTGAGGGTATTTGTCTGGGGAAAGGAGAGACACAGGGAAAGGTCTTTCGCTCCCCCGGCTCTGCCCGGCGCTTCCCCGCAGCCTGTGTGCCCCGGAGGAGCCGATTTCTTCGGTTTACCTTTCCAATCGCTCCCGGTGCCCTCGGGCAGGAGTTTCTCGCTCTGAAGGGTTGAAGAGCAAGAGCCCGGCCCCTGCTGGGTGTGAGGGTCTGGCCGAGGAGGGGGCACGGCTCAGAGGGAGCGGAGGCAGCCTGTGCCCGGCTGGGATGGGGCAGCAAGGGCTGGGCACAGGGCAGGGGCTGATCCCGGCACCGAGGACACCAAAGGCACCAAAACCTGACCCAGCCAGCCCTGCTGCAGCTGGGTCATCCC
>NC_031777.1:30995032-30996795 GCF_001522545.3 Parus major | reverse complement strand
CCCGGGACAGGGACACAACTTCCAGCAGGGAGCTCGTGCACAGAACAATCCATGGAAACCTAGAAACAATCACCAAACAGCCCGCAGGACTCGAGGACCACACAAGGACAAGTTCTTAAAGCAAATTGTGCACATCTTTGGAAAAGACGTATTGATTTCGACCATGCCAATTGAGAAATAAATGTCTAATCACTGCTTCATGGATTAAGACCGAGGGAAAATGTATTTTTTCTCTCTCCACAACCTATTGTTCAAACAAAGTAGTCTCAGTTAATCAATCTTGTGATAATAGCTTTCGGGGCAAAAGCATGATTGAAATTCATCTTTCTTTATTTTTCCATACTGCAATGCAAAAAGAGCAGGGAAGGCAGGAGTACAATTACAGCAATGTAAATTGAAATGGGAATTATTTTAGGGCAGGGTTTCTGGAGGTTTTGGTGGTTCTCTTTCAGAATCCAGACTTTCTGCCACGTGAAAAGTTGTCTTTGAGAGTGATTAAGTCCAATTTCCAATTGCAGACCTGACATCAAAGGTTCTGTCAGCTCTGGTGGGTGACTGAAGTGACGAAAGGATGTGCACCAGTGAGTAGGGAATTACGTATCTGCCTGCCCAGGCAGTAAAAATGGACCTTAAATGTTTGATTTTACTTTGTCTTGAAGCAGGATCAGGAGCAGGGAGGCACTTGAAGTCAGGGCAAACTGCTGAGCTGCCAGATTTTCCTGGACTAAAGCATTTGTGTGCCTTCCTGTGCCCCAGGAGGGCCCTGTGCAAACCAACCCCCTCTGCTCCCCGGAGGGGCTGGGCACAGGGGACAGAGAGGACTCCACTCCCTCCTCCAAGACTTGGTCCTGGAGATGGAGAGAAATGCTGGGAGGAAAATAAAACCACTTAAAAATGAAAGCTGAGGTTAAAGTGAGGAACGCTGGTGGAGCTGAGAGAGTCTGCACGATATGATAAGAGCATGTTTGTAAGGAGTTCTCATTTTGGGGAAAATTAAGTTTGGATCCTCATCAGTGTATTCAAGAGAAAAATATGACTGTAATGTCTATAGAAGAGAGATAAAAAGGAGATCTGCTGAAGGAGAAGTAATGAATTTACACTTCCAACATCCATTCTGAGGTGCAGAAGATACATTACTCTACATTATGCCTATATTAGACTTAAATAAATTTCATTATGAAAACAAGATTAGAGGAGAGCAGAGCAATTTGAAAACAGCCAGTAATTATATGATTGCATAAAATAAAGAGCTTTCAGGGTCGTAATACATGTACTTTTGGATAACCATATATAAAATTCATATTAAAAAGATGTAAAGGGACAGCATTAAATACACAACAGTGTAAGGTTTGGGGCTGCCTTTAACCCCTGCCGTCCCTCGCTGCTGGGCTGCAATCCAGCTGCCTCGTGGGCAGCAGTGAGGATGAATCCCAGTTCCTGGGGGAAGAAGTGATTGACAGGGGGATGTTCAGCACAGTGCAGATGTTGTGGCTGCAGACTGGCACCAGCAGGGCAGGGCTGCTCGGTGGTTGTGTGCTCAGCACCCTGACAGTGCTCCCACAGCTCCTGAGCACCCTGACAGTGCTCCCACAGCACCCACAGCTCCTGCTCAGCACCCTGACAGTGCTCCCACATCTCCTGCTCAGCACCCTGACTGCTCCCACAGCACCCACAGCTCCTGAGCACCCTGACAGTGCTCCCACAGCACCCACAGCTCCTGCTCAGCACCCTGACAGTGCTCCCACAGCACCCACAGCTCCTGC
>NC_031777.1:30989630-30994742 GCF_001522545.3 Parus major | reverse complement strand
AGCACCCACAGCTCCTGCTCAGCACCCTGACAGTGCTCCCACAGCACCCACAGCTCCTGCTCAGCACCCTGACTGCTCCCACAGCACCCACAGCTCCTGCTCAACACCCTGACTGCTCCCACAGCACCCACAGCTCCTGAGCACCCTGACAGTGCTCCCACAGCACCCACAGCTCCTCAACACCCTGACTGCTCCCACAGCACCCACAGCTCCTGCTCAGCACCTGACAGTGCTCCCACAGCTCCTCAACACCCTGACAGTGCTCCCACAGCACCCACAGCTCCTGCTCAACACCCTGACTGCTCCCACAGCTCCTGCTCAGCACCCTGACCCCCACCCCAGAGCCAAAATAACGAGAGGACACTGCTGTTCCCACACAGATAATCTCGTCACTCAGATCTACCAGCCATCTTCAAAACACCTTGCCTTGCAGAATTAATTCAAATTGTTATTATGCAAAGTCACTCAGGGCCAGGGTTGCACAGCTCTTTCTGCTTTCCAGCTGAGATCCTTGCTTGCTAGAACAATATCTGGAATTGTGTGTCAGAAAGTCTGCTGTAGGACGTTCCCTCGTTAGCAGCACACGGGGAACTCCATGTGTTTTTACTCATTTTTACTCAGTGTTTTATGCAGCCTGTGTGTGTGAGTAGGATGGAAAATGCAACCTGATGATTGTTAAAATATTGCTCCTGGAGCACTACAAGTCTTGTTTCCTGGGTGAGGTGACTGGCAGGCAGTGCTGAGGCGGTGCAGGAGGGCTGGAGCAGGGAGGGAGCAGCTGGGGATCCCTGAGCAGGGGGACACGAGGTCCCTCGGGGCACAGAGGGGTCCCAGCTGTGGGGAGGGGGATGAGGGGACCCCTGCACAGCCCTGTGAGACTGCCCTGCCCTGGGGTCCTGCCAGAGCCTGCAGAAACCATTCCTGCCCACAAACTGGGGCAGCCTCTGTGCTCCCTGTGCTTTTACAGGAGCCACAAACAGCTCCAAACTCTGCAGCTGCCAGGGGCATGTCTTCCAAGAGACCTCACCGAGCTTGCTTTAATTAAATGCAAATTTTCTCCAGGGAAATTCAGGGAAATTCAGGTTCGGATCACAGTAAAATCTGGCAATTCAGGGAAACAGAAAATAATTCAGAAAGAGGAAACAAAATGTAATTGTACTTTAATTAAGAGTAAGGAACGTCAGTCTGAGCAGACCCAGAAGGGCTGTGGGTTTGCATTAGGTGCTGAGCTGCCTCAGGACCAAAAGGATTCTGTGTGAGATGGACACGCTTCGAAGGGATGCGTTCCCAGCGTCCTCCTTTGTACCACCTGAGCATCTGAAGTGACATTTGAAAGGTTATAAATGCAGCTATCACCTGCTTCTTTCTGCAGGAGGAGCTTCAAACCAGGTTTTCACTTCGCTAATATTTTCATTTTTCCTCCTTGGCTCCTCTTGTTTCCTTGAGTGGAAGTTTAACAACAAAACACTAGAGTGAAATATTGCCAGTGCAATTTTATCTGAGCTCGTCTGCTTTAGGAGTTCCAAACCAATCAAGGCCCTCCAGGGCTTCCTGACACCTGAGCAAGACCTCAAACTGGGCTTGGGCTAGGAGGGCTTTTCCAGTCTGGGTCCTCAGAGAGCCAGGACAAATGGGGGTGACCAGAGCAGGAATCTTTAAAAATTCCATTTATTCCTTGGGATACATCGATGCAAACTGCTTGTACAAAGCCCATTTCCCCAAAAAGCACTTATAAATCAGATTGATGCCATGATGAGCAGACACAGGAGGTTGTAAAAATCACCCAAATGTGTGAAACTTGTGAAAGTCCCAAAGAAATGAAAGGAAGATCTGACTGCAATAACACTTGAGTCAGCTCTGGTAAGTGCACTGCCTGCAGCAAACAGGCACTTGCCAATATTTATGTTATTGCTCTCTCTCTTATTCTTCTGGGTAAGCCTACCCATCACTCCAGCCTGACACCAGCAGTAAAACCCCAGATCTGAGTGAAACAGAATCACTGCAGCCAGCTCTATTTATTACCTCTGGCTGTTAACAAATCACCTGCTGGATGCTTTGATTCACTGTCTTTGTAGGCACGTAATGTGGATTGACTGGTTTCCAATTCCCCTGGCCCCCCTTTGTAAAAATAAATTCTCCTGCTCCTTTCCCAGCCCGCTGGGACACGCCAGAGCTCTCCAAGATAATCAGGAGCAGAAGTGATTGCTTCCCTGAGTTCCCCAGCTTCGCCTGGGTAAATGTCACAAGTCTTCCTGCCTTTGATTAGCTTCTCATTTCATTTAAATATTTATTGATGGTTTGTGTCCCTGTTGTGGTGTGGGTTCCTGCCCCTTGCTGCAGGGATGTGAGTGGCCAGAGGCAGGTGTAGGAACGAGTCTGGCAGCAGTTTGGGAATTCTCCCCTTGGAAGACAAGCAGGTTTTCTGCAGGGAGAGGAGGAGGTCATTGATGGCATGCCAGGTCAGCTCCAGTACATTTGGAATTCCCTGAATGTTACAAATATCTTTTCAACTGTCAACAACTCCTCAACTGAACATAAAAGATCTTTTGGGCAGTGCTTTCCAAACATTCAAACGTGGCTGTGACTTTATTCCAGCTGTCCCCTCCGTGTGTGAGGCACAAATCTCGTCCAACAGCGTTTGCAGGGGAAGTTTCCAGACCTTTTTACTCACATTCCACCCTAACTTAGGAAGTCACTGGTGTGCAGTTGGGAATATCTTGGTTTTACTTAATTTTAAGGAAGAAATGGATGTAATGGATTTTGGTATTTGTGCAAGGATTATGAAGAAGCAGAAGGATTTAATTTTCTGTGCAGGCTCTGGGCCCTTGCCTGTTGGAGAGCAGACTGGGGAGTGTCCAGCAGGAAGGGCAGCTCAGGGAGGGGCTGCACTGAGGTTTTGCCTCCGTGACTTTACCTTCTTTTGGTTCAAGAAATGCCATCAAATAAACTGCAGATTGCAGGGGTGTCCAGGAGGAGCAGGGACACGACACGTGCTCAGCAGGGTGGTGTTGGCCAGCCCAGATGTCTCTCTGAATTCCTTCTGCTGTGACCTGGAAGTGCTCTTGGCCCTGGGGTCTTAGGGCAGAAATAAAGAAATATGACTCAGTCCTGGTGGTTAATTGTACACCTCAGGACAGTGGATTTCCTCAGGTACTGTTCATTTCAAACTAAAGACATTCAATTAATGGGATTGTTTTTAAAAGGCTTTTTATGATCTACAGGCCTGTAATTTCAGATCTATGAAAATATCTGCTTGCATATGAAGCAAGAGCAGAAATAAGGGGAGATCTTGACCTTTTGGCCTTCGATTGCCAAAGTACCATGAGATGAAAATCATGGAATCACAGGATGGTTTGGGTTGGAAGAGACCTTAATGACCACCTCGTTCCACCCTTCTGCATTATCCTAAGACTGAATGTGCAATTAGGACATGACACCGTGTCCTTTTGCCTCATACTCATTGATGTCTTCGTTATCAGGAGTCACTAATGTGAGCTCTGCCTGAGTGAGGTCAGTCTTGTGGTCCTTGCGTGTCCAGATAATTTTTCTTAACCTTGACATTATCTATGAGACTGTAAAAGGCCACAGCTCCAGGTCAAAGTAGCGTAAAAAGCATTTATTTTTCCTCTCTGAAAATTAAAAATAGAAGAAAACTTTATTTTTCCTTCTAAGGGTGTGAGAAGAGGCAGTGCCCCTCTCTGCTGCCCCGTGGTGTGATCCCACCTGGAGGGCTCTGTCTGCATGGCCAGGGCCCACGGGTGACCTGCTGGGCTCTGCAGCAGGCCCAGCCCAGCTGCAGGATGTCCCCCCCAGTTACACACTGCAGACACCAAAACCATTTCTATTTTAGCAAAACTACCCCTTCCCCCCATTCTGGGGCTGTAATGCAGAGCAGGACCGGGGTGTCCAGTGGTGCTGCACAAGTGCTGTCCTCACCAATGCACAAACCTATTTTTAATGAAATCCCAGTGGATCCTGGTGTGTTACAGCCTGCAGCTCCCAGGCACGTATTTCTGTGTTCAGCTGGGTCACAGTGTAAGATAACAATCCCAGCCAAACGTGCCCCCAGCCCCAAAACACAGAATGCCAAGCTCAGAGAAGGCAATTTGAAATGATGGCAGCTCTCCACCTCGACAGACTCATTTTCTAATGCAGACCAACAAAAGGCTCTTTCCTGATTTGTTTGGATGCTGTAATTGCAGAAGTCACTGGCAAATCAAGCGTAAAAGTGCAGAGGTGTGAGATAAAGTCTTTCTATTGGAGGAGCCCCATGATAAGTGATCTACTTGCAGTGCAGCCCGGGCTTTTTTTATTAGAGTATTTACCATTAACTCTATCCCTAGTGGCCAATTACTGTCCTTTTTATGTCTTCTTATTGTGAGACTCAGAGAGCACTCTGCAAACAAACCCCTTCTGATATTCCTCAGCAATTATTCCTGTGATCACAGGCCTTCCTTTCCTTCTGTGTTTGCTGTGTCTGCAGAGCCCCGTGGAGCTCTGTGGAACCCCTCTGCTCCCAGCCCCAGCACCTCCCTCTGCCACCCCAAGGAGCACTGCAGGTACCAGGGGACCTGCTGGGGCACCTGCTGTCTGCTGTGGTCAGCATCAGCCTTGTCCTGAATCCTTCCCCAGATCAGCCCAGCCCAGGGCAGGTGGCTGGGTGGGTGCATCCCCACCACCACCCCAGAGGAGTTCCTGGCTTTGGGCTTTCCTCAGGGCTGTCACCAGGGGTGGGATAGCCCCAAAAGGAGCTTCAAATCATGTGGCACATCCTCTTTTCCAGATAAGCTGCCCTCAGTTTGGGGGCAGCTGTTATGGGAGTAGGAAGAGCTAAACAAACTTTTGGATATCAGTGAGAATGCTTTATGGTGAAAGAAAACCAGAGTCTCTTTTAAAAACTGATCTGATAAGCATTAAACTAAAAAACAGAAATCCTTTTCCTTGGTGCTGGCATGGCTTTTCTGCTTGGCTAGAGGCTGTTTGGGGGTACACTGCTGTTCCTGCGAGCCCCTGGGTGCTCTGTGCTCTCACACGAGGCTGGAGGTGCTGTGTGGGACAGTCACAGGGGTGGGACAGGGGATGGGACAGGGGATGGGACAGGGGATGGGACAG
>NC_031777.1:30988785-30989514 GCF_001522545.3 Parus major | reverse complement strand
GGATGGGACAGGGGATGGGACAGGGGATGGGACAGGGGATGGGACAGAGGATGGGACAGGGGATGGGACAGGGGATGGGACAGGGGATGCTCACAGGGGGCTGAGATGGGACAGGTGATGCTCACAGTGTGCTGGGACAGGTGATGCTCACAGGGGGTTGGGATGGGGCAGGTGATGCTCACAGGGCTGGGATGGGGCAGATGATGCTCACAGGAGGCTGGGATGGGGCAGGTGATGCTCACAGGAGGCTGGGATGGGGCAGGTGATGCTCACAGGGGCTGGGCCAGGGGCTGTGGGAAGGAATCAGCCCCGAGTGTGGGGCCAGCAGAGCTGCTCCCCACACCGTGTGAGCTCGGTGGGGATGCTGTGGGCCAGCAGGGGCTGTGCAGGGCTGGAGCCCGGCCCTGAGCCCCAGCACAGCCGCTGCTGTTGGTTGTGCTGCCTGCCCAGAGCTGTCCCTGCATCCCCCGGGTGTCTCGGGAGGGTGGATGGGCTCTGGCAAGGGCCAGGTCCTGCCGGGCTCCCGGCGTGATGGACGCGTTCAATAAAGCGGCTCAGGGACCCCGGCACAGCTCACAGCGAGCTTCAGGCACATCACAGCTCCATTTAGGAAAACATCTGACGGGAAAACATCGCTGCTCCCTCCGGAGCCCCTCCGGAGCCCCTCCTGCCCCGCACGGAGCCGGAGCGGCGGCACTCGGGAGGATGCTCGATGTTTTCACAGGGATT
>NC_031777.1:30986760-30988685 GCF_001522545.3 Parus major | reverse complement strand
ACAAATGTCTCACAGGGATCCTCATTTCCACAAATGTCTCACAGGAATTCTCATTTCCACGAATGTTCCACAGGAATTCTCATTTCCACAAATGTTTCACAAGGATCCTCATTTCCACAAATGTTCCACAGGAATTCTCATTTCCACGAATGTTCCACAGGAATTCTCATTTCCATGAATGCTCCACAGGAATTCTCATTTCCAGCAGCTCAGCCTGAGCACGCCCCAAAGGCTGCACAAGGAATTCCACTCAGGGCTGTGAGATTTCACCCAAAATTTGTGTTCCTGTACAAAGCCAAAGTGCAAAGTACAGAGAGCAGCAGGGGAACACCTTGCTCTCAGGGATGGGATTTAAATATTCACACTCAAGAGCTGCTTTGGCAGATCCACTCTGACCTCATTCTAGTCTACATTCATCTATGTTATTTTTGGGTTCCCAATTTTGACCTTGGTGACGGTGCATCGTGCAGAAATACTTTGTAAAGACAATTGCATATACATGAAGACAAATATAAAGTGCTGCTGTTTGTCAGGCTCTTCTGGCTCTTTATGCACAGCATCTATCAACTCTTACCCTTATTTTTTATTCTATCTTAGCAAAAGGCATTTTTATGTTAACCAGCACTCCAACATAGATAAAATAGACAGAGGCCAGCCTAGCCCCCTACCCCAAGGCCCCCTAAAACCCCAAACCCACTAAGGAATCCCACCCTCTCATATCACCATAGTTACCTGACAAAACCCCACCTCTGTGACTGGTGAGGAGGTGTCGATAAACTGAGATACCTGGTGGATTTAATGTGCACTTATGAACTATTCATGTTCAAAACAAATACATAAAGAATGGTAAAATACCTGCCCAAAAGCATTTTCCATTAGTGCATCCAGCATTAGAAGTATCCAGCATTTCGGTACTCCTGTAATGTCTGGGCTCACAGGCTGCAGGTCTGTTATTTACAAATGGAATTTAGAAAAACATTCCAGGAGGAAAAATGCCTTTTGCAGTGTGTTCTTTTAAAATGATCAATTACCGACATGCATTTCAAGGCTATGAATTTATTTCCCGTTGTCTTGAAGATGCCCCAAGAAAAGCAGCTCTGCTGTTTGCACTGCTGGGGGGATTTTGCTGCAGTGCAAATAACACCAAAAATATCAGGGCACAGGACCAGGGCAGTGATTGTGCCCCTGTGTGTGAGGCACCTCGGGTGCTGGGGTCACTCTGGGCTCTGAGCCCTGGAGCTCTCTCTGCTGCCATCAGCCCTGCTCTCCTGAGCACCTGGAGCCTCCTGGAGCATCCCCTGCTCCCTGTGCTCCTGGGGTGGTGTCCTGGGGCAGGGACAGCTGTTCCCCGGGGCTGTGGTGGCCAGCAGCCCCCCAGGGATGTGTCCTGGGTGTCACCCCTGCCTGGCACCCGCTGTGCCACCTCCGGGCGTTTCCCTGCTGCAGTGTCCCGTCCCCTCGTGCTGACCCGGGCTGGGCACTGCTGGGGGAGGGACAGGCAGCTCTGGACCTCGTCCCTGCGTGTCCCAGGGCCTGAATTCACCCTCAGTGCAGTCATGCACAGCTCTGTGCTCTGGTTCTGTATCTCAGCCTCGCTGCACACCCGGGGCCTCACTGTGGCTTGGCAAAAACGTGAACAGCAGCAAGGCAACTTATCTCCAACAAACTGAAACCTCCTGAGCTGAACCTGAAATCCCAGTGCTGGAACAGAGTGTTTCCCAAAGCGTGTGACACGTGAGGAAAGGCTTTTAAAGAGGAGCAGAACCAGAATGTGAAGATAAAGCGGAGGATATCAGGATATCAGTGGTGTCAGGAGGGCAGGGAGGGGACTCCTCAGCTGTGCTGAAGTTCCCCTGGTGCTCCCCACACTGGGCAGCAACCCAGCACCCCCAGGGGCTTCCTGAGCATCTCAGGGTCCCACAGGA
>NC_031777.1:30984050-30986514 GCF_001522545.3 Parus major | reverse complement strand
GGGAGCATCTCAGGGTCCCACAGGAACATCTCAGGATCCCATGGGAGATCTCGGGGTCCCACAGGAGCATCTCGGGGTCCCATGGGAGATCTCAGGATCCCACAGGAACATCTCAGGGTCCCACAGGAGCATCTCAGGGTCCCACAGGAACATCTCGGTGTCCCCACACAGCCCCAGGCCCTGCCCAGAGCCCGTGGGATCACAGCTTGCCAAGGCTGCTCTCAGCTCACATCTCACCACCAAGGCCTGAGAACCTGTTTTACCTTTGCAAGAGGTTGTTAGCAATGGGAGACCAGCTGTAGTTACTAGAATTAAAAATAAAAGCCACCTGAAACATCTAAAAACTGCCTCTGCTTTCTGTCCTGTGCATCAGGAAGTCTCTCCTGCCTCTGAGCACAGGGCTGTGATATCAGAACAGCTCTGGTAATTAAAAATGGCATTCCTGCTCGAGCTCTTGTAACTGAGAAGTACTTAAAAGGAGCTAAAAATCAGACTGAAGCTGTTCCATTGTTTTTCTTCTCATGTTGGTGCTGAAAATCTGGCAAGTCATTAAAGGTAAGGAGATGTTGCAGCAAAGCCTGTATCCATTGCTAGTTGAATCTATTGAAAAATAAAGTGTACATTGAAGAGTTTTAACTTTATCCTAGGAAAAAAATATTTTTTTGGCAATGTGAAAAAATGTTCCTGCAGCCTTTAATCTTTTCCTGTTTTACTTAAGCAGCCCTGCAGTAACTGCTGGTGGCAGAACCACCTCGTGCTGTGAAAGAGGAATATGTAAATCCCCCACTGATCAATACTTTTACTGGAACAAAAATCTCTAAGTCTTACAATCAATGTAAAATATAATCCAATCCTTTTAATTTGATTAAGAGCCCTTCTCCCATCCTCCACACAGGTCCCTGCTCTGGTGTTCCAGTAAGGGCCCATCAGCCCTGGTGACCCCAGCTGAGGGGTGAGGTCCTGGGTTTTTCACAGCCTCTGCAGACCCTGCAGCCTTGCCTGGCTGCAAAGCCCTGCCCATCCATTCCCCTCTTGGGCTGCTGCTCCTTGTCCTCCAGGGACGGACTCTGAGGCCTTTCCCAGCTCTGGGTGTCACCTGGGCTGGCTCAGGTGGAGAACACCTGGCTCCAGGCACAGCTTCTCCTCTCCACTGAGCCCTGGGGAAACACGAGAGTCAATGGACACCCAGTGTCTCACAAATCTATGTTGGCTTTTTGTCTTCCCTTTGTTTCCTTGCAGGGACATACAGCTGGCTCTCTTGTTTACTTTGGTGTTCTCCTGGAAACTGGAGGTGAGTTCCTGCAGGTTGTGGCTCTTCTGGTGACCTTTTGTGCCTGTGCAAGACTGCTTTCCCAGGGAAAGTACAGGAGGGCAATTAAATCTCAGCTGGAGTCAGGGTGTCTTAACTCATCACCTTCTGCTCCTTTGGCTGATGGTCACAGGGAGCAGCAAGGAAAGTTTTCTCTAATTTTCTACTTTCCATCATTCTGAGACTTAAAAGCTGATGAGGTCAAATGGCTTCTCTTACAAAACACTGGATCAAGAATTAAGCAAGTCAGAATTATTTACTGCACTACTGTGGAGATGTGAAAGAAATATAATAATGATCTTGCCAAAGTTTGTCTCGTAAACTGAATCCTGCAGAAACACATTCTGCAAAGCAGGCAACCAGAAATGATTTGAAAACTCTGCTGCCATGTTATAGCACAGCAGATGCTTGGAGCAGCCTGGGAATCCAGTTCAAGGGTGGGTGGAGGGAGCATTTCAATGCAAATCCTAGAAACTCCAGGGTTAAATTCAGGTTGTTTTTTGATTTCCTTTTTTTTCCAGTTTGAGTAAACCTAAACAGCAGAATTTCAGAGAGCTCTTTGCTCCTGCAGGCTCTGGCAGTGTGTCCCAGAGGGGCAGGAGAGCTGTGGGATCTGGGGTCCTGCTGCCCTGTGCAGTTGTTCTGTAGCTGTGGGCACAGGGACACGAGGCCAGGAGCAGCAGAGGTGCCGGACAGCACGAGGAGGTGGGAGAGGTGTGAGCAGCAGACAGAGGTGGATGGAGTGCTGGATGCCCGCTGCCCCCTGACAGCAGCTTTGGGGCTGGAGGAGAGCCCCGAGGGGAGCCAGAGCTGTCCTTGCCCAGGGAGCCTGGTCCTGGCAGCCAGTCCCACCGTGCCTGCTGTCACTGTCCTGTCCTGCCCCTGGTGCCACGAGTCCTGTCCTCATCTCCTGCAGCTCTTGGTGCACACTGGAGAGCACCTGGGGCCAGGTGAGGAGCTGCTCCCACAGCTGCTGGAGGCAGCTGGGACCTGCTGGAGCCAAGGCTCCCTGGGGACAGAGTGGGTGGGTGAGGGACACACAGGTGGGGCTGCACAGCCCTGAAACCCCCAAGGCAGTGCTGGGGGACCTCGGTGTCCCTGGGGCTGCCGTGGCAGGAGTTCCTCTGAGAGCAAACCTGGCTGGGGCTCGCTCTG
>NC_031777.1:30980683-30982488 GCF_001522545.3 Parus major | reverse complement strand
TGACTGAACCCGGTGTTTCTGTAAGAGAGGGAAAACCCCACTGTGGAAAGCATTTGATTACAAGATTTGAGTGTTCTTATCTGTCCTGTAATTCTTTCTCCCTCTGATAATGACAACATATTTAAAACCCAAAGAGACTTAACTAAAATTGCATCTTTTGTTGATAGGCACTTAAATAGCTTGCTTTTGTTTTTTGGGCTTTTTTTTCTTTTTTTATTTTCTTTTAACAAGAACCCATGTGGACAAATTATACTCGAGTTGCAATCAATAGTTCTGGGGAAAACAGATATCGGCTTTTGAGGCCAGGGTTCATTAGCTGGATTCAAGGAAGAGTTTGTATCCTTGGTGTGAAGAACCTGCAGAGGGAAGATGCAGGATCCCATCTCTCTGACTCAGGAACTGCTTGAAGAATTAGGGGATTGTTTTCCCTCTTGCACACAGCCCTGTGCAGTGTGCCAAGCTGTCACACTAAAGCTGCAGCTCCTTCCTCACCCTCTGGGCAGTGAGGGGGCTTGGGATGCTGGCAATGTCAGTTCCCAGGACACTTCTGCTGCACAAATCTCCCCTTTTTCTGCCCCATTCTTTGGTCCCAGCTGCAGTGATGATGTTCTGGGTACTGCAGGGCAGGTGATGCCAGGATTGTCCTACCAGAAAATCAGAGACAAACATCCAGGTATGTGTGAGTTGTAGAATCCAAGAATCCCACACTGGCTTGGGTTGAAGGGACTTTAAATCCCACCCAGAGCCCCCCCAGCCATGGCAGGGACAGCTCCCACTGTCCCAGGCTGCTCCAAACCCATCCAGCCTGGCCTTGGGCACTGCCAGGGATCCAGGGACAGCCCCAGCTGCTCTGGGAATTCTATCCCAGGGCCTGCCCACCCTGCCAGGGAACAATCCCTGCAATCCCCAGATCCCATCTAAACCTACCCTCTTTCATCTTAGGGCTCCTGAGTGTTTATTTGAAGGCTCTGGTTCCCTCCAGACAGTTTGCTGTGGTTATTTTGGGCTCTGGCTCTGCAGCCTGAACCTCGTGGGGGCCCCTTGGTCCTCTCTGCCCCCGGAGCCCCGCTGCAGGGCTGGGAGCCCTTCTAGCACAAACACGTCTGTCTGAGCACCAAAATACATCTTCAGTCGCTTCTGGGGTGTGTGACTGGCAAATCTGCTCGCTGTTAATATTTTCACAGCAAGAGTTGACCTGCAGATCATAAGAAAAAGAAACAAAAGGCATGGAAATATGGCCTCACTTATTTACAAATGTGATTAATTATCTGCAGGCAAATTTTGTTGTCACAGATCTGATTTCTGCTTCTCCCCAGACATGCTGAGCCTTTTTGTGTTCACACTGGCAAACACATAAACCCTGCAGTCAGATGACATGTGTCACTTAAAGCTCCCCCAGATCAGGATTTGATGTGTGTCAACACATTGCAAGTTGTTAAATGTGGAAGGAGTTTCTCCTTGGCGCCTCAGTTGCCAAGGGAATGCAGAGTGTCGGTGGCTTTGAGAGCCCAGCCCAAACACTGCCGGGTTATCCCTCTGGTGGCACAAACACACCGCAATGTTGATGGTGTTATTTGTGTTCACAGGCTGCCAGCCACGCTTCAGCAGCCGTTCTGTGGCTGGGGGGCTGTGGGGGAGCCCCTCCTGGCCCCAGAACCCCGGCAGCTTTCCCAGCTCCTCATCCCGGCCGGGTCCCCCTGGGATGGGATCGGATCCATGGGATGGGATGGGATGGGATGGGATGGGATGGGATGGGATGGGATGGGATGGGATGGGATGGGATGGGATGGGATGGGATGGGATGG
>NC_031777.1:30973459-30977648 GCF_001522545.3 Parus major | reverse complement strand
GGTGTTTGGGGTTTGGGGTGTGCAGTGTGTGGGGTGTGGGCTGTGCAGTGTGGGGTGTAGGGTTTGGTGTGTGGGGTGTGCAGTTTGGGATGGACAGCCCAGGAGCTGGCTCCACGTTACCTGCTGTTGAGCCTGGCGGAGCGGCACCGATGGAAGTCACGTTGGCAGAGCTGCCAGCTCGTTCCCTGGTCTCTGCTCCGGCTGCCAGGAGAGGTGATGCTGAAGAGAAACTGCTGGAAAAAGAGAATAGAGAAGTTTTTAAGTTAGAGATGTCAAAAGAGACAGAAGAGATTCGCAGGCAGCAGCTGTGAGTTCTCCAGCCGGGGTAACCTCGTGGCACTCATCAGACAGCCTGAGTGCAGCTTTTAATGAAAAATTCATATTGTTTTCTGGAGAAAATTATTTTTCTTTCTTCTGAGTTTTTGTTTGCAGTGTGAGGCATTATCTAGAGACACAGACACCCTCCCTGCCGGGAGCAGCGCGGTGCGGAGGGGAGAACGCGGCGCGTACGCTCCGCGAGGCCGGGACACGGCCGGGGAACCGAGCCACGGAGAGCCTCAGAACACAGGGGACAAGTCTGTGCTTCTGGAAATTACAAGGAAGCTTCAGCAATCAGACCTGAATCAGGCTGAAAAAGACGTGGCTTTGGGAAAAAGAGAAGGGAACGGCAGGAGAGGGAGATACAGGAGGGCTCTGGGCACCACGTGCTGAGCAGCCGTGAGGAACGAGCAGGAGAGGGCTGGAAATGCTGCCCTGGTGCCAACACAAACAGCACTGGAGGTGTGGACAGCAGGATGGACACCAGGAAATGCCCACAGGCCCTTAGGGAACAGAGAAGAGCACAAGAGCTAAAGATGCTGGACGATGCCAGTTGGTAAATTTAAAAACAAGGTAGGAAATGATTTGCATGGTAAATTTAAAAACAAGGTAGGAAATGATCTGCGTTATCAAAGCCCTGCCTTGCCTGCTCAGGGCCAGAAACACACACGTGACAGGATTGGATGGCTCCTACACAGGGGAATTAAATTGACTTGGCTGAACACTCCAAGCCATTAATAATAATTTTTAACAAAGCCTGGAACAATGGGTCGGCTCCTGAGGAGGAGAAATGACATTACTGTCTGTGCTTAAGGAGTTCTCATAACCAATGACCAGTTGTCAGGCCCAGAAACAATAATGGAAAAACTCGTGTGAAAAATCTTCAGTAACGAGTTCCTCAGTTCCATAGTGCAATTAATGCCAAGCAAAGTGGTTTTATGGTGCAGAAGCCTTAAGGACATTTGACATGGGAGATGGTAACTTTGCTGACTGAAGGTAACTGCCACAAAATAGGTTTCCTAAAATAATTTGATTCACTGCACCAGGAACTTTGAAAAATTGCCTTATACCCAGTAATGCCTCAGAAATTAAATGGATTAAAAACAGTTAAATGATCAAAAAATGCAATCAGACTGAGGAAGCCATCGTTCCTGGGTGTGTTCCCAGCAAGTTGCCATAGGGACCTCTCTCTAATGCAATCCTGCCTTGCACAGGACATTCATCAGTGGGTGCTGCTGGTGGTCAGCCCCAGGGGCTCAGGGGGAGCCTGAGCGGTGCAGGACGATGAGAAATGTGCCAGCAGGGACGAGGCAGTGTCACAGCAGGAGTGAGGCTCTACAGGCTGTGAGGAGGACCCAGGGAACCACAACCTGTGGTGTGAAGTGCCCTGTGAGGAGTGGTCAGGGCACCTCAGCACCAGAGCACAGGGACCCTGGTGTGTGCCCAGTCCGTGTGTCCAGCCCAGCCCCTGTGCCCATCCCTGACCCATCCCATCCNCCCAAGGCCAGGCTGGATGGGTTTGGAGCAGCCTGGGACAGTGGGAGCTGTCCCTGCCATGGAAGGGACTGATGACATTTAAGGTGCCTCCCAAGCCAAACCTGGCTGTGAATCTGTGATTTTATACCTGATCTACAACCAAGGGAGGCTGGGCTGCACCAACCCATAAAAACCTCGGGCAGAGGCAGCAGGACTTGAGTGGATCAGCTCCATTCCTTCTTTCCACTGCACCCACACCAACCCACTGTGTTCACCACTGCCTTCCATGGGGGGCTGGACACATAAATAAAATATCTAAAATACACAGGAATATGCATCCTCCTAGCTGTGACTAAATGATTATTGATGTTTTCAGGTGTTCCCTGTAAAACTGGAACTGTGTTCAGGCGTTCCTCCAAGATCCAGCTGAGACAGATGCTCTTCCCAGTGGGGCCATTTGCACCTGCTTTGGCCTCTCCTGAGCAGGGCTGTGGTAGCTCCGTGCTTCAAGCCTTGAGGAAGCTCTCCCATCTCAAGTTCCAGTATTAATATTAATGATTGGGAAATTATAATTTTTCTCCAAGATATTTTTTTTCCTCATTTCCTCAAATATATTTAATTTCCTGTATTTTCAGGTGTTTACTCACTAAGCTGAAAGCCTGTCAGAGTCATGCCTCCTGCTCCTGATTTTCACTGGGGAAAGGCAGAGCTGCAGACCCAGAGGTGCTGCAGGGATGGGCCAGCAAAGACAGTTTTTCTTTGAGTGCAGAAGGAAACACTGACTCATGATTTACATGGGGAGGATTTCTGGCCACCTGGTCCATATTATAGCATTGCATGTGCTATTTTTGCTCTTATTTCAATGTGTATTTCCAAAGGAGGATCATGAAAGCTAAGAGAAGAAGAAGAAGACATCAGGGCCGTGTTGTGACTGAGATTTTACACACATAAAAGCCCTTAAGCACTGCTGTGTAAAACCCATTGGTTTCACTTCACAGGGGCTGTGACAAGATTTGCTCTGGCTTTTGATGCCCGTCAGGCTGTCCCCTCCCAGTGCTCTGTGAGATCCAGTTTCTATCTCAAGGCCAAATTTAATCAGATTCCGTCAGTTCAGACACCTCTGTCATCAGCTGCCCTTTGCACAGGTTTTCTTCACAAAATCTCATAGGATTCTTTCTACCATAACAACTCATTCCTAGAGATTTTATGGGGCTAGGTTTAAATAATTTTGAATTTACAGCAGAGGATCAAGGACATTTGCATGGCACCAGTGCCAGTGTTTCAGCGAGGGCAGCTCGGTCACAGAGTGTGTTTGTGCCCAGCAGGGAAGGGCTGCTCTGCAGATCAGCTGATTCCAGGAAAATCGAGCCTAAACAGCCATGGAAATTTCTGAATTTCCTGACTATGGCTGTGTGATATAACACCTAATGGCATATTTATATATGGGGCACTGGTCAGTGGATTGGGCAATGGGGGACACACAGATCCCCTATGGTCTTCCTACCTGTTCCCCCTTCCCTGCAAGGGGAACTGTTGTGCTGTGGGACTGGGGACAAGGGATGGAGGGACAGGACACAGGGAAAGGCTCCCAGTGCCACAGGGCAGGGCTGGATGGGATCTGGGGATTGCAGGGATTGTTCCCTGGCAGGGTGGGCAGGCCCTGGGATAGAATTCCCAGAGCAGCTGGGGCTGTCCCTGGATCCCTGGCAGTGCCCAAGGCCAGGCTGGATGGGTTTGGAGCAGCCTGGGACAGTGGGAGCTGTCCCTGCCATGGCAGGGGGTGGAATAGGATGAGTTTTAAGGTACCTCCCAACCCAAACCTGTCTGTGACCCTACACATGCCATGGAGGGGATAAATCAGTTCAGTGACCCCTCTTGTTCCATTTGCCAGCCTAACCCAGCTCGGAGCTGTTCTGCAGTGATGTAGCTGAGGTGTAGCTCAGCCCACACAGGCATTGTGGTGGGATGTGGGGTGTGGGGTGTGGGGTGTGGGCTGTGGGGTTTGGGATGTGGGGTGTGCAGTATGGGGTGTGCAGTGTAGGGTGTGCGGGGTGGGGTGTGCAGTGTGGGATTTGGGGTGTGGGATGTGCAGTGTGGGGTGTGTGGGGTGTGGGATGTGCAGTGTGTGGGGTGTGCAGTGTGGGCTGTGGGGTTTGGGGTGTGGGGTGTGGGATGTGCAGTGTGTGGGGTGTGCTGTGTGGGCTGTGGGGTTTGGGGTGTGGGGTTTGGGCTGTGGGGTGTGCAGTTTGGGATGTGCAGTGTGGGCTGTAGGGTTTGGGGTGTGGGGTTTGGAGTGTGGGGTGTGGGGTTTGGGCTGTGGGGTTTGGTGTGTGGGGTGTGCAGTGTATGGTGTGTGGGGTGTGCAGTTTGGGATGTGCAGTGTGTGGGCTGTGGG
>NC_031777.1:30967709-30970514 GCF_001522545.3 Parus major | reverse complement strand
TTTTTTTTTTTTTTCTGTGCTCACACTTTTAATCTATAATTATTTTCTCAGCCTGGAATAAATCCACACTGGGTTCATGTAAAACAATCCCTTTATCCATAAGAAAGGATAATGGATGAAGATCAAAGGGGCAAAAGGTTCAACCTGGAACACATTGATGCTGAGAGAGGCCCTGTGCCTTCTCACAGGAGTATCAGCAATTTACTGACTTCTGGTCTTCTCAGGAAGCCTAACAGGGCCACACAGGAGACTCCTCCAAAGTAAACAAATTCTCTCTGAAAAGATACAGACAGGAGCGAGGCTTTTCCTAACGAGCCAATGAGGATTTTTGTGTGGAAGGGTAAAGGGGGATTGCTCAGGGTGCAGCCCCTGGCCAGTCTGGTGTCCCCAAGGCAGCCAGCAGATCCTGGTGGCACTGCTGTGCCGCTGCCAGGGCAATGGGCTGGGCACAGCCATGGAGAAAACCAATGATGGAGGGTCCTGGATAAATCCTCCTGCTGAGGGCAGCTCCTTGGGCACCACGTCCTGCAGCTCAGCAGCTGAGCCAGGCTGGAAGAGCCTCCAGCAGGAGTTTTGTGGGTCACGCGTGGTCCTTTGGGAACGACCTTTGGAGGTTTGTCATCACCACTTGCACACACTCAAATGAAGTGCATTTTGTTTGTTTAAAGTTTCAGTCATTTGAATTTTGAAAATATTATTCAAAAATTTTTTCCAAGCCAGATTTCTTTTGACAATTATATCAAGAGGATTCGGCTGGTGCCAAGTTTTGGGTTTTTGTAGCTAATTCTCAATTGTGCTTCGCAGCATTGGTTTGCTGACAACCATCTGTTTCAACCCAACGTTCTTCCTTAAAGTCAGCCCAAAAGAAATTAAAATATCAAAAGGAAATATTTCAGAGGGAATGAGAAGGAAGCAGAAACCAAGGATTCTGGAGCTGTAAGCAGCTTTTGAATTTCACTTTAATTCCTGTCACTTCTGCAGCCGGTTTGCCTGGAGACAGCTCAGCCAGGAGCACGCCCCGGCCCCGCAGGCTGGAGCGGCTCTCAGGGGACACAAACACTCAGCAAGCTCTGCAAACCCTGCCTGGGGTCCCCAGCAGCCTTCCCGAGGCCTTGGGCACACTCATTTTATCTCCAGTGGCTTTTGCAGTTGTCCAGGTGTCCCATCCTACCCCTGCTCGTGGAGCACAGGGAGATCCCCAGGCAGATCCCACCAGGCTGTTCCCCTCTCCTGGGAGGAGATCCTGGAGTGGCTTTTTGGCTGTACCAGCTCTGGCCACTCCCTGTCTGTGATCAACCTACCCTGGGACGAAATGAACCATTTGTAATCAGAGCAGTGCTAAAAAGCAGATGGGAAATATTAATTCAATGTTACAGTTGGCATCCTGTAGCCTTTTGATATGGAATCATGAGCTGAATACATAAATTAGATGAAGGAAAAGACATTTCTACAGGCTTCACCACACCCCCATCCTGAGGTGCTGGAGAACTTGAGCTGACAGAGGGATGAGCAGCGTCCATGTGGTGTGGGCACGACCTGCTCCCACTGCTCCCCCCCATCCCAGCTGAGCTCCAAACCCCGCTGGATCCCACTGCTCCCACCCATCCCATGTGAGCTCCAAACCCTGCTGGATCCTTGAGCTCCCACCCATCCCAGCTGAGCTCCAAACCCTGCTGGATCCTGGAGCTCCCACCCATCCCAGCTGAGCTCCAAACCCTGCTGGATCCCACTGCTCCCACCCATCCCAGCTGAGCTCCAAACCCTGCTGGATCCTGGAGCTCCCACCCATCCCAGCTGAGCTCCAAGCCCTGCTGGATCCTGGAGCTCCCACCCATCCCAGCTGAGCTCCAAGCCCTGCTGGATGCCCCCACCATCCCTCTCACGAGGGGAGCAGCCCCACACAGCCCAGCCCAGGTCCTGCAAGGGATGCTCAGGGCACAACCAGGGCGTGTGGGAACAACCAGCACCAAACACAGACCCATCTGGCCTTCAAACAAAATGCCCAAGGTACTGCCCCCCTCTCACTCAACACTGTAATTTAATATTCTTTACAGCCCTGATACAATTTTACTGCCGTGGATTGGATTTTTCCTTTTTTGGTGAAGACCAACTATCAATACATAGCAATAATAAAACCCAACAAAGAGCACTTTATCAATAACGTGCTACAAAGACTCCTGTGCTCCACAGAAGAAGAATTAATGATGGTTGGGAATTCAGAGCCACAAAAATGAGATTGTGGGAGAAAAGCTGCTCAGAGGAGAATGAAGGAGAGGGACCCAGCAAATGGAGTGTGCCCTCCTGACACACAAAGCTGGAGCCTTTGTCAGCAGCCCCGTGCCAAAGCTCAACCTCACTGTCAACACTTTGCCACTGCACTTGGAAAAACAAAAGCAGGGCAAGATGAACAACACTGCCTCTAATCAGTGTGAAACTGCATTTTAATGGAATTATAGCAAACTTCAACTCAAACAGAAGACTCCTAATCCTGTAATGCTTTCATTTTCATTCTAATGTATTTTCAATATTCCCAAACACCGAGTTACTGACACTGTTTAATCAATTTCATGAAGAATTTGTGGAACTTTGATAGTGTTTTGTTGTTTTTAAACAAATAAGCAGATTGCAGTTCCAAGAGATGGATGTGATGGCCATGGCCAGGGCAGCCCTGCTCTGCCACGGTCACGGTCAGGGGACACCCCAAGTGCTGAGGAGATGTCACATCCCCTGCTTCATCCTCCATGGTCAGGGGACACCCCCTGTGCTCAGGAGATGTCACATCCCCTGCTTCATCCTCCATGGTCA
>NC_031777.1:30959533-30964765 GCF_001522545.3 Parus major | reverse complement strand
TGCTGTGGTGGGACACTGTGCTGTGGTGGGACAGTGCTGTGATGGGACAGTGCTGGGATGGGACACTCTGCTGTGGTGGGACACTGCTGTGGTGGGACACTGTGCTGTGGTGGGACAGTGCTGGGATGGGACAGTGCTGTGGTGGGACACTGCTGTGATGGGACAGTGCTGTGGTGGGACAGTGCTGTGATGGGACAGTGCTGTGGTGGGACAGTGCTGTGGTGGGACAGTGCTGTGGATCACAGCCAGTGTAGAACAAGGTCCCCTCCACCCCACAGAGCACTTTGGAGCTGTGCCACCCCGTTCCCCACACCACAGCTGGCTGTGTCCCCCTGCTCACTGTTCCCCTGCCAGCTGAATGTCCCTGGTGCTCCCCACGGTCCTGGGACAGCAGAGGACACTCCTGCTGCCCCCTCTGCCCCGTGATGTGTCGTGGGCCCAGGGAAGAGCTGCAGCTCCACCTTTCTCTGCCCAGCTGCTCGTCCATGCACGACCCTCGTGAGGCTGGAGCAGCTGAGAATCATTCCCTAGATTTTCTTTCCACGGCAGGTGTGTGAGCGATGCCCTCACTCCACAGCTGCAGAGGGCTCTGACCACTGCATTGTGACAATTGTGACATTGTGACAATTCACAACCAAGCCAAAAGCTGAATATCTTGAGATTTTTTTCCAATGCATCTGTGCATGGGATAAATACCAAGGAATGCCTTCTTCCTTCCAATAGCCTCTGCAGAGTAAGATGCTAAATTTAGGGACTAAATTATTCATGATGTGATTTTCTCTTGATCTTAATCTTTGACTCTCCTATGCCAGACAGCAGAACTCTCGCTGGAAAACAGTTTTCAAGGCTGCTTCTCCTGCACACAAAAATGTACCTGAAGAGATGCCTGGGGTGGGAGATTCCTGCTTGGCTGAGGGAGCTGGGAAAGCTCAGCCTGGAGCAAAGGAGGCTCAGGGGAATTTCTGGCTCTGCACAAGTCCCTGGCAGGAGGGGACAGCCGGGGGGATTTGGGGTCGGCTCCCAGGGACAGGGACAGGAGGAGAGGCTGGGCCAGGGGAGGTTTGGCTCGGACAGAGCTCCAGGTGCAGCTGAGGGTCTGTGCCAGCTCCTGCTCAGTGCCCATCCCCAGCTCAGACACCCTCCCCAGCACACCCCACAGCTGGACTGCCGGGGCTGTGTTTGTACTGCAGGTGGGTTTATGGACAGCATTCCCCCATTCCCACCAGGAGGAATGACAGGCTGGCCAGCAGCAGGGAGGGGAATGTTCCCCAAGGCCCTGGAGCAGGTCTGGTTAGGAAGGAGCCGGTGCTGGGGGAGCCGTAACGCGGCTGCTCGGGCGGCCCCACGGGCTCTGCTCCTCTGGCTGTGTCCCTGTGTGTGTCTCTGAGCAGCTGCCCAACTGCAGAGGGGAAGGGTTCATTTAATGCAACACAGTGAGAAACTGGAGCATCTGGAATTGATGGTTTTCCAGAGCAGACAGCCCTCACCTGGAGGCAGCTCGCTGCCCGCCCTGCCTCGGCTGCAGCCCAGAGCTGGTGTTCCCTGTGACACCCTGCCTGCAGCACCAGCTCTGGACAGTCCTGTTTGCCTGTCTGCTCCTGCTCCTTTTCCCTGGAAGCTTTGGGAGATCTCTGAGCAGTGTCTGTGCACTCCTGCCACAGCACTGTCCGGTGACTGGGGATGTGGCACAAGGTCTCGGGGAATATGGAAATCGTGTGCTTGGCAAACCGAGGGCTTGGCTGTGTGAGTCAACAGTTTTAATTACTTGGGTAATAAACTGTTCTGCAAAGATTTCTGACTCATCCCTTTCTTGCTTTAGAAGATGATGAGGAGTGCAGGGAGCCCGTGTTGGCAGGGGTCCTGCACCGGGCACAAAGGGACTTTTCAAGAAGTGAGAAAGCCATGACAGACAATGGATATTTTTAACACATTGCTCTGATATCCTCAGCTTTTCTCTCTCTTCCTGTTTTTGGTTTGGGGTATTTCCTCTCCACATTCTACCTGCTTGAAGAAAAGGCATTTTTGGTACAAGGCATCTGTGGCACCTTCCTCCCTGGCTTAGGTGCAGACACCAGAGACAGAGATTCACTCCTGACTTCTGAGGAGCACAAACTCTTCCAGAAGTTCCATTTAAACTCCAAGCTGTCCCCTCTTCCTCACAGGTGTTTTATTCACTGCCTTCCTCCCTGGCTGTCTGTGCTTTTCACACGTGTGCATACACCGTGCAGGTACTAATGGAGCTTTAACTTCATTTTCAAACTGCACTGTGCTGGTTTTTTCAGTGTACCTGTGCTCTCCCTGCGAGGTGTGAGATGGTTGTTGATACAACAGGAAGAGAAAAGCTCCATGAACAAAGAGAATTTGAACAGAAAAGTGGATTCTGAGGTAGGTCCAGGTCCCACCTGGCAAAGAGCCAACACCCAGCAAGGTCTGACCTGGAATCTCAGACTTTCCATCTCGAGGTTCTTTTAAGTGATGCCAGCATTGGGAACACATCCATCATCTGGTGTCTTGTCCCCCACGCTCACAGCCAGCCAGAGCTGCAGTTGTTGGGTGGTGTGAGCAGCCCTGCCCGTGTGTGTAACACACACCTGCTGCACGGGGCTGCACCTCTCCCAGGGCTCCATCCTCGCTCTGTTCACACCACTGACACTTTTTAATACTTCTGCCTCTTATTCATCTTTGCTCAATTTAGAACAGTGACAGCTTTTAACATTGCAGCTTCTTTTCCTGCAACAGGCAGTTGTGGGTCTCTGTCTGACTGAGATGGAGCTCTTTGGGAGTGATGAGAAAAGCTCAGCTCCTTTCAGCAGCAGAGAGATCTCCATGCAAGGAGCTTCCCCAGCAGGTAATGAAGAAATATGGGGCTGTTTGTGCATGCAGCCGCTGCAGCACAGATGACTCAGCCCTTGATCAAGAGTCATTTGAAGTAAGGAGCCGCCTTTAAATGAAGCAGAGTATCAATGTAAATTAAAACAGGAAAAGCTGTGGGACATGTTGGTCCCAGACCTACTATTGACTCCACCAGGAACAAGATGAGACTCATTATGTACCCAATTAACCAGGCCAGCAGCAGGAGCTGCTGCAGGGCAGAGGGCCAGCACTGGCCCTGGGCACTGGTGACCACTCCAGGGCACTCACTGAGGCTCCTCCGTGGCCTCTGGGGAAGGGCTTGGGCCAAACCTGCCTTCATCTGTCATCTGAGAGCAAGATTAGCCCTCGTGCAAATTGTAAATGTGCAGGGAAGGAACTGAAGCCTAATTGAGTGCGATGAGATGTAGGGGGAGGCTGATGGACAGTGACACCCCAAACAGGAGCTGGGAAGGAGGAAGGGTGGTGGGAGCACACAGCAGCCATCTGCTCAGGATCCTTTTGCAATCTGAATCCTGACACATCCTCCTCTCACACCTGCACCTCACACTCTCCTGCCCACTCAGGGTCTGCCTACCTTGACTGAGACCTTGTTGATCAAATTTAACCAAGAAACAACAATTACAGAATTGTGCTTATTTCCAGCACAACGCACCCGAAGCTGGGAGGGCTGAGGTGACTTTTCTGTCCCCTGTGGGTTTGCCACTTTGGTTTTGAATCAGCAGCACAGAAATGCAGTTGTGGGTGTAATTTTAAGACAGGAATGTACTGAGGCCTCTTGCAAACCATCAGCAGAAGCGGGAGCGTGTTCTTGCCGTGGAATGATCCCAAAAAAGGGTTCCAGAGCCACAGGTTAATGCCAGCACCAGACAGGGACTCGTCTCTTACCATCATCCTCATTTTTCCAGTCAGTTTTATAACCCTGCCTAATGGGCTCTGAGAATTCAGGGAGTGACAGAGTTACATAACGATGGAAGCAGCTCGTGGATAAATGGGTCTAAACTCCTGAGGGGGAAAAGAGACAACATGCTCTGTTGCTGGCCTGACCTCAAACTTCCTGAAGCACTTCTGAATTCTTCTCCTTCCTTCAATTAGCTCTGAACTGAAAAGGAGTGCTGCAGAATAAGCCTCAGGATTTGGGAATTATACTTATTCATACAAGTCCAAGCGATAAATATCTTGTCAATTAATCTGAGACGTATGAGGGCACACAAAGAAGTGACTGATGGTTGAGTATCAAACACAGCAGTGTTATCAGCCTCTGTCTCACTCAGTGATAAATGAAGGGATGCGAATTGCTGAGATACCATCACGATTTTATTTATTGTTTGGTGCCATGTCCTGTCCTGGTAATGGAGTTTTAAACAAATTGCAGCGTGCTCATCGGCATGGGCGATGCCAAGCAGGCCCAGTGCTCCTCTTCAGAGCACACACAGCTTTGCTCAGAGCCCAGCTTCAGACAGAAATGCTAAAAATGCTCAGGAATGTCAAATGAAAGAAACTGGAAGGTTAAAAAGAAGTTTTAATGGATTCTGTTGTGCTAACGGAAGTATCACCAGGTAAATGCATTCAGTTCAGGCACTTGAGAGCTTCAAGGACAAGTTCAGGTTGAATTTATGGAGTTTTTGTTTTGAATTTAATCTTGCTAATTATTTTAATAATTAAAAATGTTCTGCTAAAGCAGGTTGTAATTAGCTAATTATTTGCTCTGTTTATGTTTCCTGCTTACTTATGCATTTTTATTATTCCCCTAAACTTGAAGAGAAACTCTTGGAGGAGTGTTGGTGTCTCCATCTCAAGGTGTCTGGTGGGAGGAGGTTGGGACCCCCTGTCTCTCTCTTGGGGCCCAGGTCCTGTCCTGCCCCAGCAGCCCCAGCCCCTGAGCCCAGCTCTGCCCTGGCTGCTGCCAAGGGCCAGCTCAGCTGCTCGGGGCCGTGGGCTCCTGCTTTGCTGTGAGGAAAAGAAACACCGAGCTCAGGGTGCCCAGAGCAGCTGGGGCTGTCCCTGGAGCCCTGCAGTGCCCCAGGCCAGGCTGGACACTGGGGCTGGAGCAGCCGGGAATGTCCCTGGTGTCCCTGCCATGGCAGGGCTGGAGTGAGAGGATCTCTGTTTCCCTGTGGAGCGTGCTGCTCCCTTCCAGCCCTGTGAGAAAGTCTCCCTGGCATCAGCTGTCCCTGTCCCACAGCTCCTACTGACCTTCTCCCCGCTCTGTGCCAGCAGAGCGAGCGTTGCCTTGATCAAGAGGATCACAGAGGTGTCTCCTTTGCTCCTTATCTCCATCCCTGCTGCTCCTGCAGCCTGCCCAGCCCATCCAGCCCATCTAGCCCATCCCATCTAGCCCATCCCATCTAGCCCATCCCA
>NC_031777.1:30958090-30959162 GCF_001522545.3 Parus major | reverse complement strand
GCCCTGCCCAGCCCAGCCTGCCCTGTCCGTTTGTCCTGGTGCTGCTGTCCTGATGTCCTGCTGTGCCCGGGGCACAGGGGAATCACAGCTCCCTGGCCATGCTCTAACCTCCAGCAAGGGCTGGAGGGAGCTGTGGGTTACCCTACGAGATCCTGCACAGCTCCCACAGCCTCTCCCTAGTTAGGAACCAGAGAAGGAAGACTGGAAAAAAAAAAGTATGTGAATGAATTTCTGGAGAAAGCAGCATGAAATAATGAGAAGAAATGTCTCCATATACAGGAAGCTTTAGAACATTTATTGCTAATATATAACAAAGACAGTCAAACACAGATAAATGACAGCTTTGATGAGTCTTTATTGCACAATTCTTTGCGCCTCATTAAATATGAAGAATAAAAGAAGAGCAGAGGACTCCAAAGGCAAATCTGCAGCCACTGCTAATGAATGATGAGGAATCTGAAGGCAAAGGACAGGTTTGGACACATCTGAGTCACCGCTGTCATAACAAGTGTTTGTGCCTGGTGGCAAGGGAGCACAAATGGGAGGGAGGGAGAAGCACAGGCAGGAGGGGAATTTCTTCATGGCTGCTTTGGGGAAGTGAGCCCAGCTGGCACTTCAGTTCCCTCAGAGGCAAAACCAGACACAGGCACCCTCCAGCAGAGGAGAAGGAAGTGTTTGTTGTGTTTGTTGTGGTTCTCCTGAGCTGTGATTGCCACGTGTCCATCAGCTCAGCCCTGCTGTGTCAGTGCTGCTGCGAGGTGTGGGGACAGGAGCAGCACATGGAGGGGAGCCCTGGGGCCTTCCAGTGCTGCCACACCCCTGAGCCAGGGCCAGCCATGCTGCTGCTCCCTGCAGTGTCTGTGACAGCTGTGACACCTGGGTCACCTGGGTCACCTGTCACCTGTGTCACCTGTCACCCACATCACCTGTGTCACCTGTCACCCATGTCACCTGTGTCACCCAGGTCACCTGTGTCACCTGTGACACCTGTGACACCTGTGACACCTGGGTCACCTGTCACTTGTGTCACCTGTGACACCTGGGTCACCTGTGTCACCTGTGACACCTGTCA
>NC_031777.1:30955877-30957537 GCF_001522545.3 Parus major | reverse complement strand
GGGAGCTGGCACAGGGAGCCCTGGGGAGCCCTGGGGAGCCCTGGGGAGCCCTGGGGAGCCCTGGGGCCGGGAGCTGGCACAGGGAGCCCTGGGGCCGGGAGCTGGCACAGGGAGCCCTGGGGCCGGGAGCTGGCACAGGGACATGTCTGGGGGTGCCAGCCCAGCCCAGGCACGGTGATGGAGGAATTGGTTGATGAACACAAGAGGTTCCTGGGGCACCTGACAGAGGGGCTGGCTCACAACACCCCCAGCACATGGGACCAGGGAGAGCTTCCACTGCCTCCTGAGTTTCACAGAATCACAAAATGCTTTGGGCTTGAAGACCGTATTTTTCAGCCCCCCTGCCATGGGCAGAGACACCTTCCACTACCCCAGGTTGCTCTGAGCCTGGTTCTACCTGGCCTTGGACACTTCCAGGGATGGAGTATCCCTTTGAACCCCTTCCTAAGGGAACAGTACCTGCTTTCACCACCACAAAATATTTTGCCTGCCCCAGTGAAGTCTTTCCAGCTACACCTCAAGGGTTTTATTTTTAATGCAAGATTTTTTTCTGCATGTGGAGTTCATCTGTTTACTTGCTTGAGGAGATTAGCAAAGTCCCAAGGGAGCGTGTGTTCCTTCTCATACCCATTTCCTACCCTGAATCACATCACCAACACTTTCTGTAGCTTTTCTGGAGTTCAAAATTAAGCCAGAACATGAATATTGATATGAGCACCTTCTCCTCAGGGCGCAGACAGTGCAGGTCCTCCCCTGTGGGGATGATGATGAGGAAGGCAGCCCAGCCGATGATGCTGCATCTCACCAGGCCCACAAGGAGCTGCCAGCTTCCTCTGTCCCCTCAGGTGTGGTGGCTGTGCCAGGCTCTGTTGGTGCCTGTCCCAGCCCAGCCCACCGCGGGGTTTTGCCCCGGGCTCTGGGGTGGTGTCGGTGTTAATTAATGAGAGCCCAGCCTCAGGCTCCTTCGGCTCCCTCTCGGTGGCCGCTTTTGTTCTCGTTCCTGATTATTGAGGGATTGCTGTTCACACCCTGTCCAGCCTGGCACAGGCGTGGGGCTCCGGAGCTTTGTCTGATTAAATCCTCATCCTGGCCAGCAGCTCCGCTCATCCTGGGGATGGAGCATTTCCCTGCTCCCATCGCTGTCCATCCATCGCTTCCCTGCCCAGCTCTCCCATTAAACCCATTAAACCCCGAGATCCCCCCGGCGCCTCTTGGGCTGCACATGCGGCAAACACCTCCCTTGGGACACTGTCCTGGAGCATCCCAGTGTCCACTGGAGTGTCCCAGTGTCCACTGGAGTGTCCCAGTGTCCACTGGAGTGTCCCAGTGTCCACTGGAGCATCCCAGTGTCCACTGGAGCATCCCAGTGTCCGCTGGAGTGTCCCAGTGTCCGCTGGAGCATCCCAGTGTCCGCTGGAGTGTCCCAGTGTCCGCTGGAGTGTCCCAGTGTCCGGCTGGAACCTCCCAGTGTCCGGCTGGATCCTCCCAGTGTCCGGCTGGATCCTCCCAGTGTCCGGCTATAGCGTCCCAGTGTCCACTGGAGTGTCCCAGTGTCCGCTGGAGTGTCCCAGTGTGGGGACAGTGACCCGCAGGTTCCCCGGCGTTTCCTGGGGCTGTTCCCTCTGCTTTGCCCCTCTCGGCATCCAGCCCAGCACATCCC
>NC_031777.1:30947380-30953687 GCF_001522545.3 Parus major | reverse complement strand
TGCTGTCACATGCTGTCACATGCTGTCACATGTGCTGTCACATGCTGTCACATGCTGTCACATGCTGCCATGTGCCGTCACATACTGTCACATGCTGTCACATGCCGTCACATGCTGTCACATGCTGTCACATGTGCTGTCACATGCTGTCACATGTGCTGTCACGTGCTGTCACATGCTGTCACATGTTGCCACGTGCCCCAGCAGTGTCACGGCCACGGGCAGCCCCAGGGACAGCCGGACACAGCAAATCCTCCAGCCAGAGAGCGACTGGAAAGGAGACAAGAGGAGTGAAGCAGAGTGGAGATGTTTTCCCCTCCCCAGACTGTTTGGGAGCTGAAGAATTGCCTTTCATTTCTCCATGTTCATGCTGAAGGGCAGGCGAGCAGGGCCCGGCGCTGCGCTGGCGCTGCTTTGTCATCCCGACAGCGCAGTTCCAGAATACAGATGGGCACGTCCTGCCCGAGCCACATCCTGCCTGAGGCTGAGAGGCCACAGGGCTCGCAGGGCTGGGGGCCCAGGGCACCCCCTCCTCGCTCCCCCATGCACCCAGGGCAGCAGGAGCACAGGACACTCTGCTGTGCAGGGTTCATTTAATGCTGAGAATCTCTCCAGGCTGCAGAACTGGCTCTGTGTAAATAACAGCGAGTTCCCTCCACCTCCCGCTCCCAGCTCCAAGGCTGAGGGAGGAAAAAGATCATCTGGCAGAAGTTTTGCTGGTTTTTCAGCTTAGGAAGGAAGACCCAAGTGTTGCTCAGCTCGAGACCACAGAACCCCATCAAAGTGGGCTGTGGAGCAGCACCTGCAACATTTCCCTCCAGCATCCCATTCTGGCCTGATGAAGCCCTGTGAGCAGGGATGCAGTGGGAGCCTGGCTGGGGCTGCTCTCCCTGCACAAGACATGAAGGTGCTGCTGATGTGCTGAGCACCCTTCCCCTCGCTCTCAGATGAGGGAATCCTCAGGAGAACATGTCAGTGTGATCCTGTTCCCCCATTCCATGGTTCTGACTTTTCCCAGGGTATCTGTATAATGCCATCTCTTCATGGAGCTCTGTTTCCAGCACGTGGCAGCACAAGCAACAGGTGAAATTCTTCCCAGTTTTCCCTGTGATTAAAGCCCTGCTATTCCAGGGAACATAAAGCACAGCCACAGAATGTCAGCTACTCCTTAAACATCATTTCATGATCATAATGCTGTCATTAGGGGAGTGTTTCAAGTGTATGTCTAACAGCTCAGGGACTGTCACCTGTAACAAATTCCTGTGTGGGACTTGTTTAAATCTAACAACCTGCCTTCCTAGATCATGCTGGAGCAGCCAGTGCACACCACTCCTTGGAATTAGGTTTATACAAGGAAGGATTAGCCTTGTATAACATAATGTTGCATTTTGTTGTTCTGAGCTATACTAAATGTAAATCATGTCTCAGGCACAGCAATAATTCAAACAGGAAATGCAAAAGGAAAGACATCAATATGAAAAAGGAAGATAGGCTGTATAGGAACACAGTGTGTCTGGAACTGGTTTTGAAAGTCAAATCCACACCTTTATTTGCAATGCTTGGGGACTGTTCAGTTACCCAATGAATTTCTGTGAAATAATGTCATATCTGCACCTTTCTGAATGGCACAGCTGGAGGAGAATGGGAATGAGGCAGCAGCGACTNCACCACATCCCACCACATCCCACCGTGGGCACCACATCCCATCACCCAAACCCACGTCCCATCACCCAACCCACATCCCACCACATCCCACCATGGGCATCACATCCCACCGTGGGCACCACATCCCATCACGCAAACCCACATCCCACCACCCAAACCCACATCCCACCATGTCCCACCACATCCCACCACATCCCACCACGGGCATCACATCCCATCACCCAAACCCACATCCCACCACCCAAACCCACATCCCACCATGGGCATCACATCCCACCATGGGCATCACATCCCATCACCCAACCCCACATCCCATCACCCAACCCCACATCCCATCACCCAACCCCACATCCCATCACCCAAACCCACATCCCACCACATCCCACCACATCCCATCATCCACCCCCACCCCCCACCAGCTCTGCTTTCCACCCCGTGCTGGGAAGGGACATGGGACACCTTGCCAAGCCCCCAGCTGAGGAGCCTCTCCATGGAACCTGCTAGAAAACAACCAGAGAAGTGGTTACTAAGCACAACCCCATATTTACATAAAATGAGGTGCAGTTCAGCAGGAGCTGGAACTTCCTCTCGCAGAATCAAAGATTTTGCAGTGGAAAAAGCCCATCTTGCTATTCAAAGGCTTTAATGTCTCCTTAGAGCTTTGTCTCCTTCAGAGACATCTTCCAAACTCCTTTTGTTTAGTCTTTTGTTGCTAATTAACCCTCTTGAGCTGTTTGCTCTGCTCTGGAGGCCTGACCTTTCACTGAAGACATCTGATATTTTAAAGCTCTGATTAAAATATTTCTTTTAACTGCTTTTTCAAGGGACAAAATCTTTTAACATAAACAAAAATGTATTCTCTTAAATATATGGGCTTGCTAGAATGTTTCAATTCACCACAACCATTTATTAACTGCACAAGCAAAAAAAAAAGAACCTGATTAAAAACTTTGGGATTTTACTGCTTATTTCTAAGTGTTTGCTTGACACAGCAGTGTCCCACCTGTACCACCACGACCTGCAGCTGGCCCAGGAGCTCTGTGCCAGCCGTGCCCATGGAGAGGATGCCAAGCAAAGGCAGCTTTTCTCCTTGGGGGGAAAAGGCTTGTTCAGAGAACACGGATTTCTGTCAGCTTTGGCAGACAAGGAGCATCTTCAGCAGCTGAGGTGATGTGCTGCTCTGCACCTGGGCTGCCCAGTTTGTGTTCCTGGCATTACTGCTCACTTCACTTACAGGAACACTTGTGCCTGCTTCTGTATGTGACTGCATTGTTTCCTTCCTCATGATTTAAAACACACTTTTATTTCATACATGGCTGCAAGTGTCTTCAGGCATGAAGTTCTCTTTCTTTCACAATGCTCTCCCAGCCAACCATTACAGATTCAAAACAATCTATCACAAAGCCCTGAGCTCCACCTGGAGAGGCACCCGGTGTCCCTGCAGAGGCTGTCCTCTGTCCCAGGCAGGCCAGAAACCTTTCACACTGTTGAGCCCACCTGAGAGAGCTCGTGTCTTACTGAACAGCTGCAAGCTGCACCAGGGGAGGTTTAGATCACATGAAGAAGTATTTTTTAATGGAAGAGGCAGTAAAGCACTGGCACAGGCTGCCCAGGGCAGTGGTGGGGTGGCTGTCCCTGGAAGTGCTGGAAAAGCTGTGGATGTGGCAGCAGGGGATGTGATTTAGCCATGAACACGGTGTGGTGCTGGGCTGCTGGTGGGACTCCATCATCTCAGAGGGCCTTTCCAGCCTTACCAGCGATGTGATTCCACATCTCCAGGAGGTGTTTGCACAGGCCTGCCCTGCCCTCCCTGCCCACAGCCTCTCCACAGCACCCAGCAGCACAGCCCCTGTGCACGGGGAGCTCGGCCAGGAGCCTCCACCAGCAGGAGAATCGGCCTCTGTTCCTCCTCACGGAGAGCAGAACCCTGCTGTGAGGAGCAGGAACTGGGGCCGAGCTGCTCCTGCCCTGCCACGTCCTGCCATGTGCTGTCATGTGCTGCCACATCCTGTCACGTCCTGCCACATCCTGTCATGTCCTGTCATGTCCTGTCATGTCCTGTCATGTCCTGTCATGTCCTGCCATGTGCTGTCACGTCCTGTCATGTCCTGTCATGAGCTGCTCCTGCCCTGCCACGTCCTGTCATGTGCTGTCATGTGCTGCCACATCCTGTCACGTCCTGTCACGTGCTGTCACGTCCTGCCATGTGCTGCTCCTGCCCTGCCACGTCCTGTCACGTCCTGCCACGTCCTGCCACGTCCTGCCATGTGCTGTCATGTCCTGTCATGTGCTGCCACGTCCTGTAATGTGCTGCTCCTGCCCTGCCACGTCCTGCCACATCCTGTCATGTCCTGTCATGTGCTGTCATGTCCTGTCATGTGCTGTCACGTCCTGTCATGTGCTGCCACGTCCTGTCATGTGCTGCTCCTGCCCTGCCACGTCCTGCCACGTCCTGCCACGTCCTGCCACATCCTGTCATGTGCTGCCACGTCCTGTCATGTGCTGTCACGTGCTGTCACATGTGCTGTCACATGTGCTGTCACATGCTGTCACATGCTGTCACATGTGCTGTCACANTCCCAGTGTGGGGACAGTGACCCGCAGGTTCCCCGGCGTTTCCTGGGGCTGTTCCCTCTGCCTTGCCCCTCTCGGCATCCAGCCCAGCACATCCCTGAGCTGACCCGGCCCGGGCACCTCTTTCTCCTCAAGGTAAAGGATTTTCTCCTGCAGTGATTTTCTCTCGTTCACGCCTTGCCGTGCCAATGTGCCCGGGAATTGCTTCAGCAGATAAACGGAGCCGGAGGAAATCACCGTACACACCTAAACAGGCGCTTCCCCCTTTATCTGCTGCCTTCCCTCAGCTATCTGATGGGCTGCTCATTTCACACTCCTCCTCCTCCTCCACATCCTCCTAGCCAAGTTTGTTTTGCCCATTCTTCTGATAATCCGGCCAGTCCGCTCTTCAAGGGAGGGAATAAAGGAACTCCTGATTTTCCACCAACTACTGTGGGCTCTGAAGCCATTGAGATAATTCTGCTCTCCGAGGCTCTGCCTTTGTTCTCCAAACAGCTGGACAAGGATCAGATTCCCCAGACAAAGAGCTTTTCCAGGAGGCCGGGAAACAGCATCCAGAGCATGGATGGTGTGGGGCAGGGAGACACTCACCGCAGCACCGCAGAGGGTCGGGAAAACACCAAAATTCATCAGGCAGATGGGGGTATCCCGACTAATTATCTCCCCGGACGAGATTTGTGTTAGACCTTCCAGGACCCAGCGCGGAGCTGTGCGAGCTGGAGACGGGCTGGAAAACCTGGGACTCATTAAAGGAAAAACACCACCACCGATGTTTCTCCTCCAAAGCTACAGTGAGTGCTGCGAGGAGGAAATGCTCATCACACACACATCACAAACACATCAAGCTGCTGCTCTGTGCGTACTCAGGGTTTACTCCGCGGTGTGAGCGCTCCCACCCCTCCCGCTAAAGGAGCAGCTGAAGGCAGCTACAAAACCACCCCGAAATTCAATGGCTGCTGCATTAGGCTTTCTGACATTAGGACTTGCACTATAAATTCTAATTCTGTACTCTGTCAGTAAGTAACAAATGCTGAATTATCTCCTGCCTTAGCCATACCCCACTGGAATCCATTTCAAGTGCTAAAGGATGTTTTAATAAAGGCCGATTTTCCAGCGGAGTTTCTGAAGCCCAGCCAGCGGCAGCAGGACAAGCAGTGCCAATCAAAGGAGCGTGTCCTCGCTCCTCGGCAAGGAAAGGTTAATTGGATGTTCAGAATGAAAGGATGTGGAGCAGGAGGCGGCTGTGGCAGGTTTGTTCTGGCTGGAAAGGGAAGAGTCCCAGCCCCTGCGGCCAGCGCTGCTCAGGTGCTGTCCCGGTTTCACGCTCCCTCACATCATCGGGATCTCCGCAAAACTTCACAGGCAAAACCTGCAATAGATCCGGCACTGATTTCAGCAGAGGGCAGGATCTGAGGGAAATCTCGTCTTTAATTATTTCCCTCCGGGAAGAGCATGGATGGGGTCTGATGAGCTCGGAGTAACGAGGTCAGCTCGACTGGGGAGACCTTCCCTTCCCAGCCGTGCTGTCCCCACTCCTGCCCCGTGCCTGGGTGGGGTCAGGGCACCCCCAGACACAGAGAGCTCGTTCTGTGCAGCCACCGAGCTGCCCAGGCCTGCCCCCCGCTCCAGACCCCTGGATCAGGGAGTGCCACGGCTCTGGCCGTGCTCTGTGCTGGGGCAGTGCCTGCACCAGGGCTGGGAGAGGCTCCTTGTGCCCCTGCTGCCACACTGCTGAGCCCACGTCCCACTGTGGGCACCACATCCCACCACATCCCACCATGGACACCACATCCCATCACCCAAACCCACGTCCCACCACATCCCACCACATCCCACCGTGGGCACCACATCCCATCACCCAAACCCACATCCCACCACATCCCACCACATCCCACCACATCCCACCATGTCCCACCACATCCCACTGTGGGCATCACATCTCATCACCCAAACCCACATCTCATCACCCAAACCCACATCCCATCACATCCCACCACATCCCACCATGGGCACCACATCCCATCACCCAAACCCACGTCCCACCACATCCCATCACATCCCACCACAT
>NC_031777.1:30940510-30941694 GCF_001522545.3 Parus major | reverse complement strand
AGGAGGGTGTGTGTCACCATGTCCCTGCAGGGGCTGTGTGTCACCATGTCCCCAGGAGGGTGTGTGTCACCATGTCCCCAGGAGACTGCAGGGGCTGTGTGTCACCATGTCCCTGCAGGGCTGTGTGTCACCATGTCCCAGGAGGCTGCAGAGGGAAGGAGCCTCAGTGGGTGTGGGCTGCTGTGGCCTCTGGAGCTGCCATCCCCCAGGGAACGCCTGGATCCTGCTGGAACTGCTGTGCCTGCAGGCTCTGACTGTGCCCACTTTGCTCTTCCTAATCATGGGGATAAAATCCTTCACTGGGGACTGGTGTTTGCACGGGCTGAGTCCCCCTCTTTTGGGGGCTGCTGTCAAACGGGGCTGGGGTGACTCTTCTGTGTGTGGACAGACCCACACGTGGTTCTGTGTGAGCGAGGACATGCACAGGCTGCTCACCCCGCTCTGGGCACGGCACCAGGGTCTCAGCCTGTCTCCAGTGCTGGGAGATGTGGTCAGGGGCCTTCAGAGGTGAAATCTCTCTGTAGTGGGGTACAGCAGCTCTCCATGAGAGCTGGCCAACCTTGCGTGTCCATCAGACCTGAATTCAAACCCGGTATTTAGGCAGTGGAAGAAGCTGATTGTTTTTCTGCTCTTGAAGCAAAGGCACGGAGTGTTATTCCCACGTTTGCAGCCCAAAGGTTTCTGAGCAGATGGCAGAGCAGTAGGGGAGGCTTTGGGCAGCTGCTGCTCCCCGTAAAGCACAGGGACAGGCAGAAGGTCCAGAGAGCAGAGCCTGTGCAGGACTCCAGGGTGGCAAGAAATGAGAGGCAGCACTTGGAACAAGGCCACAAACGAGAATTTAATTGCATGCTTCTTGTGTTTCCTGAGACCGGGCTGTGGTGGCCAGGAGTGGCTCTGGAGGAAATGAAGAGCTGGCACCTGACAATCTGCTGGGGTGAGAAGGTGTGAACAGGGAGTCCTGGATGGAACAAACCTCGCCATTAAAAGGGGAACACGTCTGAATCCCCTTCTGCAGCCCAGATGTGTCGGGGATTGGCTCAGCAATAATTTATCACTTGAGGAGCTCTGCACAGCCCAAGCGTGGTCAGACTGTGACCACCTCCTCCTGCTGCTGCTGATTAATGCAGGGTGATCAGGGACCCAGGTGTCCCTGGGCTCTCAGGAGGATTCTTGTGTTTGGTGTC
>NC_031777.1:30933650-30937707 GCF_001522545.3 Parus major | reverse complement strand
CTCATGGGGGTGGCTGTGTCCCCACAGGGCCCTGGGGGTGGCTGTGGGGGGCTCTCCTGCCCTGAGCAAGCTCTGTCAGCTCCCTTTTCCACTCAGGCTCCTCATGGAAACTTGAAATAGCATCAGACCTGGGCCCTGGAGCCTTGGTAATAACCTTCCTGTCCCTCAGTCACACCCACTGCCAAACCCTGCTTTTTTGGGATCTCATTTATGAAGATCCTCATCCAAAGCAATTTCATAATAAAATGAAGTAGATGCCAGTTCTCCAGGTCTTTTTCCATCCAGACACAGAATAGCAAATGTAATCAGGGCTGTTTAACCTCAAAAGTGGTGCTGATCAGCATTAAGCATATTTTTACCTTTTTAGCACTTTGAATTTAATTATGCAGCCACACTGCACACCCTGTCCAAGCTCGAAGCCAACTGATTTAGGTCATTTGGCTGCACCATCTGAAATGCTGCCTTGATTCTGGGGCTGTTGCACCACTGGCATCTGCCTGGGGTTGTAAAACACATAAAAATTACACACAAAAAACTTCTTTTTATGGCTTTTCTTGCCAGGCCTGTAGAAGTTTGGAATCCAAGCTCTGTGGATCTGATCCTCCTTCAATGTCTTTCCTGACAGGGATTTTGTGGTGATGTGTGAAGCTTTTCTTGCCTATTGAAACTGGAAAATAATCAGTATTGGAAGAGAGCATTGCCCTTTATTCCTCCCAGCTGGAAATTTTCTTCACTGATCATGGATTTTTGGGCCTTTATCAAGCTAATTTAAAAATGATTCATTTCTTGTTCCTCCTTTCACCAGCATAGCTCATAACTGGCTGTGACTTTGGGCAGCTTTGCCTCTGGTGCTGCTGGAAGTGTTTGCAGAGAGGAGCAGCAGCCCAAGGCAGGATGAGGATGGATGGGGCTGGGCTGGACCAGCTCAACACCTCCCCTCAAGCCTGGCTTGGGCTGAGCCCCCCAGAGCCCCCAGGCGTGGGGAGGAGGTCCCGGGAGGGGACAAGGAGCTGGCCTGTGCCTGTGCAGGATGGCAGCAAAGGGACACCTTCTCCTCCAGCCTGAGCTGCAGAGCCTCTGCTCAAACACATTTCTGGAGGTTCAAGATGGAAACATCAGTGGATTTGCTTAGAAGAGCTACTTGTGTGAATTTTAATCCTTAATTGAGTTCGGTTGTAAAACCTTCCTATGACCTTTTTATGAATTAGGTGCAGACAAGTAGGAAATGTTTTGCATTATCACTTAAAAGTACCCTTCCTGCTGTACCTTACTCCCACAAATAATTAGAGAGGAAAGTGGTAATTATATGAATCAATTGATAGCAGCATTTGGCTCAGACAATGCTCAAAAAGAAACTATAATTTAAGCTTAACGTGTACTATAAAGTTGACGAAGGAAATGGAAATTTATGTAAATTCCAGTAGACAATTTATAAGGTTACAGACTACGTGGGATGCACATGTTTGTGACTGTTCTTTACATTCAGCTATTTAGGGTGGCTTTCCAGACTGAACAGTGCTTTCCTTCGGATTCCACCCTCTTAAAACTGAAAAGCTTTTCAGTTTGAGGAGGGTAAGCCAGTGCTTTGAGATCAGATTGAAACTTTCCACTTCTCCCACTGCTCATGCCAAGGAGAGAGGCCGAGGTCGCTGGGGTGTCAGGACAGGGGTGTCAGGACAGGGGTGCCAGGACAGGGGTGTCAGGACAGGGGTGCCAGGACAGGGGTGCCAGGACAGGGGTGCCAGGACAGGGGTGTCAGGACAGGGGTGCCAGGACAGGGGTGTCAGAGGTGCCCACCTCATCTTGTGTTTCCCAGGAGTGCTCTTGTTCCGAGGGGCTGCGGATGCTGGGCAGGAGCTGGTGTGCCACAAAACACACAATCACTCCCCTCATCGGCAGAATTAAACCCGAGGAGCCTTCAGGGAAGCCAGAGCAGTTTCTAACAGCCAGGGCACCCCATGTGCTCCAGGTTGGTGACACCGAAACTTCTGTGTGCCAGGGAGGGAGCCCAGTGCGAGGACACGAGGATGGGGCTTTGGGGTGGGCTCAGAGCTGAACCAGGGCTTGGGGCAGCTGTGTCACTGTGCAGGGAGCTGAGACCTTCTCCGGGCATTTATTCCCTGCCACCATTCATCCTCAAGTGTGAGAGTGAAGTGTGTTAGAAACGAGGTGAGAAGCAGCGAGCTGCCTCCTGAACCACATCCCCCTCCTTGCGTTTTCAGTTTCGCCTTGCTGACTTCAGCAAACATCAATTTGACGTCAATTTGTTCTTTTCAGGAGCAGCAGAAGCCCCGGGAGGAGTGGGTGGGCTCTGTTTCTCAGAAAGCAGCCCCCAGGCTCAGCCCTGCTCTTATTCCTATTGCAGAAAACTCCCACTCGCTGAGGACTGGGGGCTGTGAATTCCGGGGTGGAGGTGGCTCTGCCTGTTGACATCACTGGATCACACCAAGGCACAATTTAGCTCCGAAAAGCCTTCAATGTTGGCTTGAATAGAGTCAGGAAAACAGCACCCATGTTTTGAATACAACTCAAGTTTTAAGGTTGGTGACAAGAAAAAAGAACACCTCAAGCTGTGTTTGGGAATTGCTGACCATTGGTAATCACTGGATGTTTAATATCTGTGTTTGGAATCAATTTATGGAATATGATTGTGAATTCAGTGAAATCCCAGTCAAAATTAGGATTTCAGTCTGGAGAGCCAGACCTTGGCCCTTTAAGGGCTGACAGGAAAACTAACTTCATGTGTTTTTAAAACAACTTCGTGAAACTCATTCTTTAATCTGCCAATTTCCATTTTCATAAAAGTCCTTTCTCCACAGCTATTAAACATCTTTAAAATATAATTTAAAAAATGTAATAACCTTTGTCATCTGTTCTACAGCTTGCCTTCAGCCAGTGCACTACTTGTGAATACAGAATTTAAAATTAAATTTACTAATCTCATGGAAAAAGGACACTAGAAAATATTGCATTCACGGTTTATACTGGCACAGCAAGCTAAGAACAACTAATTCTATCAAGTAACAAAATAAATTATACATTCCCTCTCCTGGTTGAGCTGAAATACTGCACAAAATTATTGAAAAGCTCCTCATGTAAAACCGAAGGAAAACACCAATTAAAGCCCTGTTGCTGGTGGTGCTTGGAGCAGTGAGAGCTCCACTCTCCAGGTGATGGGGATGGAGAATTGTCCCAGGAGAGGGGTCTGTTGTGGGGCAGGAGGGGCAGGAGATCTCCCTTGTCTTGGTGCTGGCTGGGAATTCAGGATGGAAGATTCTGGACCATAAATGGCCCCTTTCCCCCTCCTTGTGCTCTTCTCCATAGGCAGAGGTTGGATTTGGTACTCCAGGGGATCCCAGAAATCTGCAGGGCCCAGTTTGGGGCACACAACCTTTCCAAAGTGGAGTTTTAGGTGGGTTTTGCCTGTAAAACTGGGGTAGTGCTTGGAGTTCTTACCACGTGAATCTGTGCAGAAATACCTCATTGAACAAAAATCCAACTCATCTGGCACATTCTGTCATTATAACAGGAAAGAAATGGAGCTCCCCCTGCAAAGAAACATTTCTAGGAATGCAGTGGGAAAGCACAACCAGCAGCCTCAGCCTCTCCTGCTGCTGTTCCAGCAGTTCCATTTGGACCTGGCTGTCTTTCTGTCCGTGCTCCCAGTAAATTGCTCAGAAACCAGCCAGAAATAAATGGGGAGGAATCACTGTGCTGAGAACAGCGTGCTTTCATTTGTCTCCCCATCCAACCTCCACCTGTCTGGCCTCTGGAGCTGACCTTTATTTAATTGGGACCAGGCTGGAGGCATCACTGGGAAGCAGCAGGTCCGTGTGTGTGTTCCCACTGATCCGGCAGGAGAGGCTGGTCCGGGGAGGAGCTGCTGTCTGCTCCTGTCAGGGCTCTCAGCAGAGCTCCAGGAGCAGCTGGAACAAAGCTCTCAGTGCCAGCACGGTGCTGCTCAGCAGGGTGGGACCGGGAATGAGCTCCCCAAGCGACCTGTCCTGCAGGAGAATGGGGATTGGAGATGATTCCTGCAGGAGAAGGGGGATTGGAG
>NC_031777.1:30927178-30931781 GCF_001522545.3 Parus major | reverse complement strand
GGGTTAGGGTTAGGGTTAGGGTTAGGGTTAGGGGTTAGCACACACTGCTCCAGAGGTGTGTAACAGGAACCAGGGTCTCTGGACAAGGCTCTGCTGCTGGGTGTAGTCACCGCTCTGCCTTCGTGCCAGGGTGGAGCTGTCGCCTCCCTTGGGTGCCTTTTCAAAATCAGTCTCTTTTGTGCCTCCCTGCTGTGGCCGCTGCACTCACAGAAAAGATTTTTTTAGTTTTTTTTTTTTCCCTGAAAAGGTGCTTGAAAAAATGTTCTTAAATGAAATGTTTTGGGGTGTGTAATCAGAGTTTTTTAATGATTCGTGTCATAAGTGCAAAGAATTTTGGCTAAAGTTGAAGGTAAGGGTTTTTTTAATCAGCAACATGCTCATTATTCACTTCCCACTCTCAGCCAAGACAAGAAAAACAGCAGCTTTCTGATGAAAAGAAGAGGATCCATCAGGTCCCACTCACTTTTCATGAACTAAGAACTGATGTCAGTGACTGTCAGATTTAAGTGATTTTCCCCATAAATCTCCTCTTTACTGGCAAAAAGGAATCATTGTTCCCTAACACTGCACAAGCTTTTTGTTCGGGTTTGCTGTGTATAAAATTTAATGAGAACAGGCACAGAACACATCAAGAGCTGAGCATGTGTCAGTAAGGAGCCGCGTGTTTGAAAACCTTTTGCTATAATTATCCCCATTTGCAGTTCCCCGTGGGGAGGATGATGAAGGATGATGAAGGGGCTGTGTGACGGGAACAGTGGCTCCAGAGCCGGGCCACGGCTGAGGCAACGGGAGACACGGCCAGGGATGGGATCATTAAAAATGAGGTGACACCACGGCTGAACTCGTGTGGTGCTGCTCACTTTGGAGAGCTGGAGATGTTCATTGACTGCCTGTGCTGACTGAGCTGCTTCTGACAGTCTGCTCTGTCACCTGTCCATCACCTGTGTGCTCTGCTGAATCTGTGCTCTCACTGTGGCCCAGGAGGTGGTTCTGTCCATGTTCCCTGTCCCAGGGGGTGGTTCTGCTCCATCCCTGTCCCAGGGGGTGGTTCTGCTCCATCCCTGTCCCAGGAGGGTGGTTCTGCTCCATCCCTGTCCCAGGAGGGTGGTTCTGCTCCATCCCTGTCCCAGGAGGGTGGTTCTGGTCCATCCCTGTCCCAGGAGGTGGTTCTGGTCCATGTTCCCTGTCCCAGGAGGGTGGTTCTGCTCCATCCCTGTCCCAGGACGTGGTTCTGCTCCATCCCTGTCCCAGGAGGGTGGTTCTGGTCCATGTTCCCTGTCCCAGGACGTGGTTCTGCTCCATCCCTTTCCCAGGGGGTGGTTCTGCTCCATCCCTGTCCCAGGAGGGTGGTTCTGGTCCATGTTCCCTGTCCCAGGACGTGGTTCTGGTCCATGTTCCCATCAGCACATGGGGTACAGAGTGCAGCTCTGGGCTGGGGCACTGGGGACGGCTGCAGGAGGGAGAAGGTTCCTGGGGAGGCCTGAGGAGGCCGTGCTGTGCCGTGGGTGCTCCAGAGAAGCTGGGTCTGTTCAGGTTCCCTGGGCTCTCCCCTCACAGCCACACACAGCCAGGGCTGTCCCCAGAGCCAGGAGAACAAAGCCAGCTTTGGCCTGCACTTTGGGAAAGAAACAATCCAGAAATGCTTGTTTTCTGCAGGGATGTTTCTTCCCTGACAATACCAGTAGGCAGGATTTGGGTCACAGGAGGGAGGAATGGGCAGCCAGGCTGGGAGATGTTTTCATCCTGCATCCCTCTCTCTGTGAGAGGGGTAGAGCAGGGCTGAGAGGTCCCTGAAGGTCCCTGAAGGTCCCTGAAGGTCCCTGAGAGGTCTCTGAAGGTCCCTGAGAGGTCCCTGAGAGGTCCCTGAGAGGTCTCTGAAGGTCTCTGAGAGGTCCCTTAAGGTCCCTGAGAGGTCTCTGAAGGTCCCTGAGAGGTCTCTGAAGGTCTCTGAAGGTCCCTGAGAGGTCCCTGAAGGTCCCTGAAGGTCCCTGAGAGGTCTCTGAAGGTCCCTGAGAGGTCCCTGAAGGTCCCTGAAGGTCCCTGAGAGGTCTCTGAAGGTCCCTGAGAGGTCCCTGAAGGTCCCTGAAGGTCCCTGAGAGGTCTCTGAAGGTCCCTGAAGGTCCCTGAAGGTCCCTGAAGGTCCCCAGTGCTGCCAGGGAAGAAGACACTTCCCACCAAGCTTGTCAGAGATGCTCTCCCGTAGCCCCAAGGTGCAGACAGGAGCTCCTGCTCCCCAAACTCCCTCTCAGAGAGTCTGGCTGGATCTAATTCTAGTCCCAGCCTTGGTCAATGGTTTATTTAAGGGATTAAACAAGTGCAATTGAACCTCTCTACAAATCTGTCCTGCAGAATTAAGGATGGCCAAGCAGAAATATGCAAAATGAATTAGTTATTTCGATTGATGATTATAATGATTAGAATAAAGGACCTTAATCAGAATTATCTGCTACACAATATAGGTAGTTATAACTACAATTATAGTGCACTACTTATTAAATCAGTAATTTCAAAGGCAGTTTAATAATTATCAAGTAGATGTTGAAGTTATGCTGATGTCTGAGGGCAAATCTCTTCTGCTGGGCCTCGAGGAGTGACCTTGAGGGGTGTCCCCACTCCAGGGAGGAACCTCCAGGCACATTCCCAGGAGGGGCAGAGCACCCTGCCTTCACCCCCTGGATCCCTGGATGGCTTTGGAGCAGCCTGGGACAGTGGGAGCTGGGATTTGAGGTCCAAACCAAACCAAACCACTCTGTAATTTTAGATGTTCTTTCAATGGGTGAGTTATGGGTAGTGCTGCCCTTGGACAGGTATCTTACAACTACAAAATTCAGCTTCTGTGATTCATCATCTTAACTCTTGGGAGTATTCTTTTTCAAATGTCAAGATTTGTCACCTTAAAAGGCAGAAATCAATCAGCAAGTGAAAACAAGCACTAAGAAGTATTGTAATTTTTAATGACTTTTGAGGCAATTAGAAATTGTCTAACTTCTTGCCCCTACAAAACACTTGTTCTAGAAAGTTACTGGGGGAAAAAGAGAATTCCCATCTGCATGAAAGCTTTTCCTCAAAATCCTGGGCAGTGTTCCCTTGCAGACAGGGTAAAATCCATCCTTTGCATGAGGACCATCCAGAAACCTGCTGAGATTTTTGGGTGGAAACGATGGGGATCAGCCACAGGAGTGGTTTCCTTCCCCATCTCCAATCCTAAAGCAAAGGTTGATTATTTCATTGAGATCTGTGCCTGCCTGCCACACTCCAGCTGTTTAACAGCTGCATCAATAAATACACAAACCAGGAGCTGCAGTTAAACACCCACCATGGAATTGGTGTGCACCCAGTGAGCCCCAAAGGTGCAGTGGCCACTTGGCTTCTCCCCTCTTTCCTCGACACAGCCTGCTCAGGTCAGGTCTGGTGCTGCCGTGGCTTTGGGAGTCTTTACCAGGACTGTGCTTTAAGCTCAGTATTCAATTAATAAAAAGAGAAAGAGGTCATGCCCATAATTTGTGTTTGGCATTGGGGAACTTGCAGATTGTCAATAGCATTTGAATTTTTTCTTTCCAATCTATTAAAGTGTTTAATTTCATTTTAACCTTAAAGAATTAGGGCTGGTAGTAACCACCAACGTTAAATTAACATAGCTGCTTGCAGTTATTAATTGCTGTGTCTGAATGGCAAAATAAAACAAAAAGACAAAATAAAGCCCTGATTTCCCCAGCTCCAGGCAGCACGTGCAGAGCAGTTCTGCACTGCAGGAAGCTGACTGCAATTAGGATGAGGGATCTTTATCAAGTGCCCTGTGCCATGTGAGGTGCAGCCCTGGCCTCCTCGGGCCCCTGATTTACTGCTTTTCATTATTGATGCCTGCATCAAAGCAGAGGTAATTTCCCATAACGGGCAGGGTGTGAGCACAACACAGCCCAAAGAGGAAATGATTCCAACTGCGTGGAGACACCTTTGTACAATGACATTTTATTGATGTTTCCTCCTGGTCACTCTTCATTGCATACAACAGAAATACCCTGGACGAGGAAATGCCTGGTGAACCCTTTTGGGGAGATGATCTGAACGTTTCTGTACCTCTGACAGCGAGGGAGTGTCGCCTCCAAGGGGAAGGCATGGCAGTAAACGATGCAAATTGGCAGGATTACAGGATGTAATGAATCCAAAGAAGATTTAAAAATATAATTGGAAGAGGTGTCAAAGAAAAAAATGGTTAGCCTGTTTTATCTGTTACTGGGGCTCGAGCTTACAACCTATTAAGAAATTTGCCCTTGCCAAGAAAAAAGATGAAATGTCTCTCTGAGGCCTGTGAGCGCTGTTACCGCACAGGAGCTGCGTGCAGGGCTGAGGCAGAGCTGCTGTCATGGCTCTTTTATTGTTCTTTAATTCCTAAGGGAAGGGAAAATCTGTTTCTTAGAAAATTCTTCTCCACATTTTGATTTCTTCTCCATTTCCTTATGCTAATAGGGCTGGTGTGATGGGAAGGATGATTATGGAATGAACCTGTTGGAGCTGCCGAGCTCCTGCCTGCAGCAGAAACTGCAGAAACAGGCACTGCTGTGTGCCAGGGCCTCTCCTCGGGGTGGGATGGGGTCAGCAGGGT
>NC_031777.1:30921729-30926799 GCF_001522545.3 Parus major | reverse complement strand
GGGGGTCAGTAGGGTGGGCAGGGGGTCTGCAGGGTGGGATGGGGGTTAAACCTTAGAACTCCTTCCCATCAAACTGGCAAAGGCACCAGCAAACCTTGTTGCTGTTTTTCAAGCAGCTCTGGTAAAAATTCCGTGGTGTGGTACAGACATGGACCAGAAATAATCTGGGCTGACTGGCCACGCCACAGAATGTGGACAGCACACCTGGAATTCCCTTTGGATTGATAATCCAGAAAGATCTCTTGATAATGTAGAAAATCTTTAAGGCCCTTTCCAACCCTAATCATTCTACAGTTTTGTATTTCAGTTTTAAATCCCTGAGAGCAGAATACTAACAGCTCTGATATACCATTAAATAATGATAAATAAAGCAATTGAAAACAACCATCCAAAAAAAGATATTTGATCATGGGAGGAAGGAATGTGCCAAGTACCTTTCCAAAATGAGATTTCAAGTAACGCTTTCAGAACCTCTGTTAGTCCCAGCCTTGTCTCTCCCCTCCTGCACAGCAGCAGGGCTGGGAGTGCCAGCCTGGGCTTTAATGGGCTGTTTATACAGGGCACAATGGGCAGCAGATGACTGTGGATAACTGAAATGTTGATGCACACATGGGGTTGAAAATGTTTCTAGAGTTGCTGAAGAAGCAGGAAAGAAATGCATGGTTCTTATTTGAATGAGTTTTACCTTTTTATCGAGACAGCTGAGGAGTGTCTCCGAAATGCTGGGAGCCTGAGCAGCACCACAAATAGATTCCTGAGTCAAATGGAAATTAAGCTTTCTGCTACATTTCTGCAATAATCCATCCAAAGAGGAGCAGAAGCTACAAACCATAATAACAATAGGAGAAATTATACAGCCCCACGTTTTTCCAGCACTGCTGTTAGCAGAACACTAGATTGATGTTGTACCTATTTTTATTTTTGCTGCTGGAACAGCCTTTGTCACAGAGAGGAGGCACACGAATTTCAATAGCTCCTATGTTTTGTGAAAAATGTGGAGTGCTGCACTCATCTGACCTTTTCAGAATTTTTCATTTCAATTGCCTGGTCACCCCAGTCCTCTGCAAGAGGTTGGGCTCCCCTTTTAATGGGAAGAGGAGGAGTGCAATGGTCAACCATTCAAAATACTGAATATTAAAAAGGTCAACAGAGTATGGCATGGCAATGTGAAAATGAGACAATGCAATCCCAGATCCCTCCTCGCAGTGGCAAAAATTGTAGCAAGAACAGAAAATGTCAGGACACAAATCCATTTCCAGAAGGGCCAGGAATGTGGTGTGTGATGAGTGTGTCCTCACAGAGAAGTTCAGGCTGAATTCCTGTTCCTGCAAAGCCCAGGGGAAGGGGCTGCAGGGTCACAGGGGTTTGGGATCACAGGATCACAGACATGGAATGGTTTGGGCTGGGCAGGGACAGGTTCCAGCAGAGCAGCTTGCTCAGACCCTGAGATTTCCTCACAGACAAATTGTGTTTGTGCAAATGGTGTTGTTAAAGGGCTGCAGAAACACAGCAAAAGTGTGAATTCCACAATATTCTCTCTTTCCTTGTCAGTGTGTGCTGGAACCTCCCTTCCCTGCAGAGCAGACAGAGCAGTTCACAGCTCGGCTTTTCCCATCTTCACTCAGAGAGAAAATAAAAAAAAAGGATTATAAGGAGAAAAAACCCAAACCAGGCAAGAAATAAATCAATCTAGTGTTGGGGGGGTAGGAATAATTCTGAATGGTTGCAAACTGTGAAATTTCTTTGCAAAATCCAGGAGTAAAGTGAGTTTTTTATGTTCTGAGCCATGGGTGCCGGGGGTTTGGCTGGCACAGGTCCCAGCACAGCCCCAGCTGGTCCCAGTGCAGCAGCTCCATCGCTGGAGGACGTGGCCAGAGCCAGGCAGGACTCCTCAGTTTAACACCTTTCTTGGTTTGCTTTCCTCTTCTCTTTGTCAACATTCAGCAGCTCTTCATTTTCCTTTTAAAACATCTGAGAACCCGAATGATATTTACAAAATCTCACTCCTAACATTTGTTGGGCTGATTGTAGCTGCACAAACACCATTTCAAGCCTTTCCAGTGTCATAAAGATGTTCCTCAGTAACTATTTATTTTGCCTTGAAGAGATAAGTCAGTGTGTGATAAGCAGAGATCTGAGGCCCCTGGCTGAAGGTGCCCTGCTTGGCAGGCGCCAGCCAAAGGCTGTGAGGAGCTGCTGTGTTTAAAAGGTCCCAGCCCCAGGAATAATATAAATAAGCTTTGGCTGAAAGTAGGATTTCTGAGGCAGGAAGAATTAACTCCCAGGAGCCCTACCCAGCAATGAAAGGGTCTGGGGCTTTTGTGCCTCCTCAGAGAAGGCAGCAGCGCTACAGAAGAGGAAAGAAGCTGTCTCAGCCATGTGGAATTATTGATGCAACCACAGAATCCCAGACTGGTTTGGGACTACAGGTTCCCCCCAAAAATACCATAAAACCCCCAAAATAATAAAATAATCCCTGAAAGAGGAACTCGGCTCCTCAGCCTCTGCCACGCTGTCCCCGAGGGGTGCAGGAGGCACCGTGTGCCCTCCCTCCCTGTGGGGCCGGGCAGAGCCACTCCTCACTGAACATCCCAGCTCTGGCTGGGGGTTTACAGAAGATAACCAACACCCCCGGCACTGTGTGCCCTCCCTGTGGGGCCGGGCAGAGCCACTCCTCCCTGAACATCCCGGCTCTGGTTGGGGGTTTACAGAAGATAACCAACACCCTGTGGGCAGAGCCACTCCTCCCTGAACATCCCGGCTCTCTTCAGGGGTTTACTGAAGATAACCAACACCTCCAGCACTGTGTGCCCTCCCTGTGGGGCCGGGCATAGCCACTCCTCCCTTTAGGCTCTCTTTAGGGGTTTACAGAAGATAACCAACACCTCCGGCACCGTGTGCCCTCCCTCCCTGTGGGGCTCCCGGCTCTCTTTAGGGGTTTACAGAAGATAACCAACACCCCCAGCACCATGTGCAGCCTCACGTTGTGGAAATCACATCCCCACAGTGCCAGAGGAGCCCTCCCGAGGGACAGAGCCAGCCTGGGACGGGAACGGCACAGGAGGCTCCCAAACACCCCCTGTGGATACAAACCTGGGGGTTCCAGCCAAAAGGATGGATCGAAGGGGCTGAGTGTCCCCCTGCCCTGCACAGCTGGCTCCTTGCCCCTGTGTGACAGCTGAACGTGTGGCACATGCTGATCCTCACTTGTTCCTCAGAGATCCTTTCTCCTCCGCATCGTTCCCAGTCCCCCTGGAGCCGGACTGGAGGCTGATGTTAACCCAGTACTGCCATTTCAAAACACAATTATTACTGACTCATCCTTCATTTCCTGTCATAATGATTGTAACAGTTATTTTCTCCATGATAAATACTGGGAGGGAGCTTTGTTTTCTTCCTCTCCCAGGTATTTCTAGTTGCCTTTTCATTTTTTAACTTCAAGCTCTCATGTCACCAGCCACTGCCCAGCTCCCCTGAGGGCACAGATCTGCTCCAGCAGAGTAAGAACAGCCAGAGGTGTCCCTGGGAATGGGGGATGCCTGGGGGGAGCCAGGTGGCCACAGAGTGGGGGCTGCCCGTGGGGCTGCCTGGGGCTACCAGAGCATGGCTGGGGCTCACACAGCCCCTGGCCCCAGGGCACTGGCTGTCCCTGGGGAAAAGCACCTCCCTGAGCTTCTGCCAGCTCACTCTGGGGTCCCACAGCGGTTTGGGTTGGAAGGGCCCTTCAATCCCATCCTGTTCCACCCCCTGTCTGACCAGGCATGTGACATTTCCAGGGATGGGGCAGCCACAGCTTTCCTGGGCCTCACCCAGGTCACCTTCCCCCCAGAGGGGAGAATTTCTTCCCAAAGTCCCACCTAACTCTGCCCTCAGTGGGTGGGAAGCCATTCCCCCTTGTCCTGTCCCTAGTTCCTGATGAAAAGGCCCTCTCCAGCTCCCTTCTGGGCTCCCTTTGGATCCAGGAAGAAATCTGAATTATGGGAGATTGGTTCAAACTTCTCAGAGCCCTTGAGAAGACTTCAGATCAGGCCTTTCTAAACCATTCCCCTGCTTCTCTGCTGGGTGTTAATTATTACAGCTGGCAACTCAGGAATTCTATTCTCAGTCACATCCTAGTTTTATTCTCAATTCATCTGAATGGCAAATTATTCATTTGCTCTAATCACAGTGGGGTTAGGATCTTCGGCATGCAAGTGACAATATTAATTGCCTGGTGTGTGGTCTTCTGAAGAACAGAAGTTAGAAAGAATGATTCCACACCCCAAGTCATTAGGAGGAAGGCTCAATTCATTATCTGGGTGTTATTATTACTAATGACATAGTAATAGACTCAATACTAACAATAAATATCTTTTTACCAGCTCAGTGTTTTTCTTAATAGCCTTTTTAACAGGCAGCTGAAGGTTTGTGCCCCCCAGCTCGTGCTGCCTCTCGTGGAGCTGCTGCCTGCTCGTCCCCAGAGTGAATCCTGTACTTTGCACCGGTGCTGGTGTGTCAGGAGGGTTTTGGCCATGTCTGTTTTGGCAGGAGCTGTGCACTGGGGTCCTGGGAGGATGGAGGATGAGGGCTGCCCTGGGATCACCCATCTCCTGTCCTGCTGCCCACTCAGACATTCCTCTGGGGCACCCCACAGTGCTGGGGCCGTCAGCAGAACCCAAATCTTCCATCCTGTCTATGAGAAAGATCTGGAATGACCCTGAACTCAGCACTGCCCAAGGGACCTGAAAATAGCAGGGCATGAAGCAGAATTTTTGGGGTATTTTTGTGTTTTTTGGGTATTTTGGGTTTTTCCCCAAGGGAAAAGGGGCTGGGGCTCTGTCCCCAGCAGGGAAGTTCAGCTCAGCTTTGTACAGTGGGTGTTGGATGGGTTTGGGTAGGCTTTGAGCTGTTCAGGACCAGGACATTCCCTCCCCAGAATCCCAGCAAGCCCTCAGAGCCCAGAACCCACAGCTCCAGTGTCCTGCACCTCTCCTTCCAGCCAGGGCTGGGTCCAAGGGCCCTGGAGCCCAGGACAGCCACAGAGTGCTCTGCTGATGTGCTGAGAGGGACACGTCGAGATGGGACAGAGCA
>NC_031777.1:30916166-30921177 GCF_001522545.3 Parus major | reverse complement strand
GCAGTGCAAGCAGTGAATTCCCCTCTCTCCTGAGCAGTGCAAGCAGTGAATTCCTGTCTCTCATGAGCAGTGCAAGCAGTGAATTCCTGTCTCTCATGAGCAGTGCAAGCAGTGAATTCCCCTCTCTCCTGGGCAGTGCAAGCAGTGAATTCCCCTCTCTCCTGGGCAGTGCAAGCAGTGAATTCCCTCTCTCCTGGGCAATGTTCCTCAGCTGGGAAGCTCTGGGGCTGCTCTGTCCCAGCTCTGTCTGCCACCACTGTCCTGCCCAGAGCAGCCCTCTGCATCCCCAGCCTCTGCCCCCATCTCGGGGGGATCTGCTCAGGAAAAACAACATTCAGAGACTTCACATCGCTGCATCTTCTTATTTCCAGTCACAGGTAGACCAAGACAATTCTGCAGTGCAGTACAAAATGATTTATTAATGGCAGGAAATCTGCGCCCTTGGATATATCCCAGGGCAAGTTTGGAGTTAGAAGCAGGGTCATTACCAGCTGTTCTATTAGCAAGAGCAGGAAAATAGAGATTTTTACTTTAATTGAATTTCATATAAGTTGCAGCCTGGCCTTTAACAAAGAGGCATGGTTTGAATTTATCACAGGGCCAGGCACTGGCTTTAGGCTCCTGGATTTTGTCTCCAGTGCTGCTGGAGACACTTTACCCCAGCTGCATTCTGGCTTTGAATGCAGAAGCCTCAGCTGGAGAATCTGCATTTTGCTTGGGTGTTTTCCAGTTCAGCTAAAGCTGTGCCCAGCAGGACCCAGTGTCTGGAGCTGCCCAGCAGCTGTGGGTGGATGTTCTGTGCCTGCTGCAGGATGCTCCCGATGGATCCTCAGCTCTCAGGGCTCCAGCCCAGCCCCAGCTCCTCACGAGGCAGAGGAAGGGAAAGGGCAGATTCACTCCCAGGGAATTACAGCAGCTGACCCGGCACTTGGAGTAACAAAATTACACCGTAGAAAAGCAAGTTAGTGTTTTAAACATAGTGGAACTGTTTGTAATTTGTTTGTTTATAAAACAAATATCTACTTGGTATGACATTACATTGTTGAATTACTTATTTACAGCTCCAAATACCTGTGTTATTAGTGCTGCCTGCTATTGCAAACACCAAATTAATGTTCACTTATTTCTCCACTTAGGTTATGGAGATTGGTATTATGACTTCATCAAGTGGCTGTGTTTTTCAAAGAAACTTATTTCAATCCAATTCCTTATGTCATGTTCCAGACAAATGAAAGCAGAGGCCCCCCAGATTGTAGGTGAAATCTGTAATGCTGTGCTCTGGAGTGACACCTTAAACAATCAGGCCAAATCTGTCAGGGGACTTTTAATACACTGCACTGATGAAGCAAGAGTATTAAATTTATTCAACCATGAAGAAGGCTTTGATTATCCTACACCTCAGCTGTGCCAGTATGTGTTGACCACGAGTGAAAAAAAATAGGAGAAAATGAAATGTGATTAGTTCCTGATGGGCTGAAATTCCTTTAATACGCATAACAGGGAGGGAATTCATATTAACAGCTTCCATCAGGAATTTATTTTTTCCATATCTACTCCACAACACAATGAATCAGTGTCTCCAAAGGCTGATAAAAGCTCTTATCAATAGCTGAATGGGAGCAGGTGGGATGACACGATTGTTGCTGCTTTATTGTCTGCACTGTGCAGCTCCTGAGCCCTGGAAATGCAGCCCCAATCTCACCCTGAAAACACAAGTGGTGATTGCTTTCGGTCATTCCTTCTGTCAGTAGATTTGATTGAGCAGATTTGGAAAATTGATTAAGTTACAAGGTTTTAAAAGTTATTTTTGAGCTGAAGCTTAGTAAAAGCCTATTTTTAAGAACTCAATTTAAAAAAACCCCTGTAAGACAGTGACTGAGACATGATTATATGCAGAAGGCATTGTCAGCAGCTGGAAAAATGATGAGGAAGTTTAAAGGCTAATTATTAATCACCTGGCTTTGGCAGCACCACAGAATTCATCTCCCCGAGTCCTCGGGGGTGCTGGATTTTCAAAGCTGTAAATGGTAGTTTATCTGAATGGTTTTGAAGAGAGGTTCTGGTGCCCACACTCACTTAATTCATTTACAACTGAATTATTCCAGCTCTGTGTTTCAGCTCTGTGCTGCCTCTGCACAGAGCTGTGAGCACTCAGGGTCAGTGAGGGAGCACAGGAACCCCAGCAGGACTCACAAAGAGGGGAGAAATCCAGGTGCAGATCTCAGCATTGCTAATTCATGAGCATCACTGTGGAGGGAAAAGTGGTGATCCCAGGGGAGCATGGACCCAGAAGAGACAATAAAACTGCATTGTTGGGCAATCGAGGAATCCCAGCCTGGTTTGGCTTCACAGGGACCACAAACCCACCCAGCCCAGCCCAGCCATGGCAGGGACAGCTCCCACTGTCCCAGGCTGCTCCAAACCCATCCAGCCTGGCCTTGGGCACTGCCAGGGATCCAGGGACAGCCCCAGCTGCTCTGGGAATTCTATCCCAGGGCCTGCCCACCCTGCCAGGGAACAATCCCTGCAATCCCAAGATCCCATCCAGCCCTGCCCTGGGGCACTGGGAGCCTTTCCCCCTGCCCTTGTAAAGAGTCTCCCTATGAAAATGTGGGATTTCAGCTGGCTGGGTGCTGGGTTTTATGCAAACCCTGCAACACCAAGGCTGCTGCTCCCTCCAATGCCCGTGTTTGACAGATGTGAGAGCTTGAGAGCTCGACTCTTTTAGTGGTGCTCATGCTGAAGATGATAAATGCAGTCTTCATCTGGCAACTTCAGGGTTCGCTTTTTTTTTATTATTATTTGAAGAGGAACATGCATATGGTTAAAAACACAACATTAATAATCCTTCCCTGCAAGCAAGATTGATACACACAGCATAAATCCTCCTGCAGCCCACGTGGCTCCTGGTAGCACCGAGTGTTTCTCTTGCCATCGATATCTGGGCTGAGGCTTGAAGTCCAAGTGGGGTTTTGTCCTTTCCCCTGCAGCAGCAGCAGAAGAAGAAGAAGAAGAAGCAGGAGAAGCAGCAGCACCAGCAGCACCAGCAGCAGGAGAAGCAGCACCAGCAGCAGGAGAAGCAGCACCAGCAGCAGCAGCAGCAGCAAAAGCAGCAGCAGGAGAAGCAGGAGCAGGAGCAGGAGAAGCAGCAGGAGAAGCAGCAGGAGAAGCAGCAGCACCAGCACCAGCAGAAGCAGCAGCAGCAGCAGCAGCAGCAGCAGCAGGAGCAGGACCAGCAGCACCAGCAGCAGGAGCAGCAGTCCCACGTGCCCTGCAGGGGAACAGCCTGGTCTGCACAGGAGGACACCAGGGAGCTCTGCAGGACTCACTTGGTCAGGCTTTATCTCCCAACAGTAACAAAAGCTTTCTTCCCGTGTTTGTGGAGGTGTCACTCAGGGTTCAGTGGGGCTGCTGACCCCGGCAGAGGGGCCCTGGACCTTTCCTGTGATCCCTGCCCTGGACAATGTCCTGTCACCCTGTCCTGGGCACTGTCCTGTGATCCCTGCCCTGGGCACTGTCCTGTCACCCTGCCCTGGACCCCTCCTGTCACCCCTCCCCTGGACACTGTCCTGTCACCCTGCCCTGGGCAATGTCCTGTCACCCTGCCCTGGACCCCTCCTGTCACCCTGCCCTGGGCAATGTCCTGTCACCCTGCCCTGGGCAATGTCCTGTCACCCTGCCCTGGACACTGTCCTGTCACCCTGCCCTGGGCACTGTCCTGTCACCCCTCCCCTGGACACTGTCCTGTCACCCTGTCCTGGACACTGTCCTGTCACCCTGCCCTGGGCCCCTCCTGTCACCCTGCCCTGGACCCCTCCTGACACCCTGCCCTGGACCCCTCCTGTCACCCCCTGGCACCTCAGGCAGGTGCTGAGCCTGGAGCACGGCCAGGGGAGGGAGATGAGGGAGCCCCAGTGCCCTGCAGCACCCTGAGCTCCCTCAGACTGGAGATACATCCAGGATATCTGTGTGAACAGTCCTGGCACTGCAAAGAGTCCCTCTACTGATGGGCAATGAGATATTTGGCCTTTCCTATTCCAGAGACAGATTAATCTCCCATTTTCTTGCAGAACCTGTGAGTATAAGGCTGTAAAAACACGGCCCCACCCACAGCAAGCTGAAATGGGAGCCAAGCCATTCCTGAGCATGTGAAATAAATCTGGGGTACTGCAGGGAAACCGGGGAAAGACGAGACAGGCAGAGCATCAGAAAATGAAGAAATGCTGGAAGTGCAGCCTTGGTGGGAGCCCCAGAGCTCTCTGCTCTCCGAGCTGAGTGCTGCCTGAAAGAGGGCTGGAGCTGCAAGCAAATAAATGCTCTTGTTATTTGGTTTCTCCTGTGTTCATGGAAACAAAAATTGCATTAAGAAACACCTGACTTCACTATCAATTCTCATTCCCCACAGAGCCCCAGCCAGGGCCCCTGGCTCTGTGGATGTTCCATGTTCTGTCTGCTCCTGTTCCTCCTCCCTCAGACACTGGGCACCAGTGAAACACAGGAGTCTCACCTTTCCAGAGCTCCCCATCAGCTCCTCCTCTTTCTCAGGGTTTTTAAGCAATAAAGAGCATCATCCTCAGCGATGTGACAGAGACAAAAGTGGAATGGGAAGGAAATACAAAGCACAGGATATTCCACTGGGGATATCCAGAGTGGCTGTCAGCGAGCTCCAGGAGCTGCAGGGCAGTGAGGAGCAGAGCTTGGCACGGCCTCCCCAGCACCAGGGGTGTCAAACACATCCCTTCCCTTTCCTCTGGGTGGTTTCTGGGGGTCCCTCAGCCTGCTGACCCTCCCTGCTCTGTGCCTGCACTTCCCCTGCCCACCCTGCCCTCCCTCCTCTGCTGAGACCCAAATGAAAAAACATATATAAACATACATATATATATGTATTATATAATTAATTCAGGTTTTTACAAGTACATTTATGACTTAGCCTCCATCTCCAGCTTTGTTTCAAGTGAGAGGAGGCAGAGGTGGCCCTGGGGAGGGCTGGGGTGATGGAGAGGAGCTCTGA
>NC_031777.1:30912945-30915971 GCF_001522545.3 Parus major | reverse complement strand
GGAACCTGCACAGAGGAGCTCTGAAGGAACCTGCACAGAGGAGCCCTGGGGAGGGCTGGGTGGCCTCGGGGCTGGAGAGGGGCTGTGGGGAAGGTTCTGGGTGCTGTGCAGAGCCCTGGCTGTCTCAGCTGTCCCCTGGGCAGAGGGAAATCAGATCCCACTGGGAAACACTGGGGGAGAGGATCAGCAGGGAGCAGCTCCAGGACCCCTGAGCCAGCTTTGTGAGCCCAGGAGAGCCACAGGAACCTCCTGACCCCCGAGGGACAAAGGTCCCGGTGTTTCCTCCCAGTGCCATGCCACTAAAGGGCTTTGGGGCCAGGGGGGCAGCCCTGGGGACCCCCCCGTGCCAGGGAAGGGTTTGTGGCACCGCTGTCCCCTGGGTGGGCGCTGCCTGCTGCCCTGCAGACCCCTGCAATAAACACAGCAGGGATGTGCTGGGCAGGCTCTGCGTCTCCTGTCAGCTGCGAGGAACCCCGTTAATATTTCAGTAGGATTCAGACAAAAGCAGAGATGAAAAAGTGAGAGATTCGGTGTCACAGAGGAATATTTGCTGACGGAGAGGCAGGCGGCTTTTTTTAAAACTATGGGGGACATCATTTGCAACTCATTCCTGAGAAGAGAGAAGTCCCATGACAGATTTCAAATCTTTGGCACAGCTTTATAACTTTATCAAAGAGAGGCATCAAAGCCAGAACTTTGTTCTGGAAAAAAAAAAGAAAGGCAGAAAAATAATCTATAGAAACCACAACAAAATATAAGATCAGGGTAATCATGTTGTACCATCAAAAAGGTGCCATTTTTGTGCCTTTTGTGATGTTTTCTTTGTGACAGTTGGGTCTCAATGGCATAGTGAAAATAACTTGCTTGTCTTGTGATTGACAGGAAATTTAAATTCTTGCAAGCGAATGCCAGCAGGAAAACAATCTCAGCCCACATATTGCACACCTTAACGTGATACTGGATTGAACCGTCCTCCTTGGGAGTTAATGGGTAATTGGACCCATATGGCACCCAAAAAAGTGCAAATTTGGGTTTTCATCAGAAGAAGCCACCTGGGAAGCTGCCTGCATTTAGTTACTTATCAATATTCAATGCTATTGCCAAGACAAGATAAAGGCATAAGATGTAAACTTGAGAGCTCGAGATAACACAGGCCAAGAACTGCAGCAGAGAGAATTTAACTGCAGCAGCTTCTCCTCATATTGAGCAGGTCATCACAACAGAAATAATGTCAGCTCTGCTCTGTACAGAGCACTGAGCAGTCCAGGGATGAACACTGCTAACAGTGCTGCCTTTCAAAGTATTTTTTAGTCCTCTCTACTTGTTTGATTAAAAACTGTATCAGTATTTTTTCATTCCTTCCTCTGAAATCACCTTTCCATCAATTATCCCTGGGTGGATTGCAGGGAAGGAACAAGTGCACCCTGGCTGCTGCTGGGAGCTGAGCTGGAAAGGTTCAGTGCCATAAACCCAGGCAGCCTGACAGATGGGCAGCTCCTCCTGCCTCGGGGCCAGAGCTCCAGGGGATGTCCAAGAAGGAGAAATGTGTTCTTGGGCCCGGGGATGTGAGCCCAGGGCTGGGTGGGGAGGCTGCAGGAGCCCAGGGTGGAGCTGATGGCCCATGGCCAGCACAGGCCCCAGAGCCAGGGGAGATGTTGCTGCTGGGGTCACAGGGAGCCAGGAGCAGCCTTTATCCTTTGCTTCCTTCCCACGAGGGGCAGAGAGGAAAGGACTGGACCTGCAGCCAGAGTAACTCTGGGCTGTTCTCACAGCCAGCTTGCTCCTGTGGCACTCCTGGGGTATCAGCAGAGACAGCAGCCCACAGCAGAGTGCCCTGATCCTCATTTCCCAGACAATCACACAATCCCCGAGGGTGGAAAAGCCTTTTCAGACCATCGAGGCCAGCACTGCTGCTGTGCCCCTGTGCCAGGCACTGTTCAGAGCAAATCCCTTCCTTCCCTGCCAGGCACTGTCCTGTGATCCTCAGGTAAAGTTCATCCTCAGGGAGGTGTCTCCTCCCTGCTGCTGGCACTGGAGCACCTTCTGCACCTCCATCCTCTCTCTGCAAAGTCACATAACCTTGGCAAAAAGGCAAAGAAGTCATTTATTTATTTCATTTTGCTTGGAGACAGCTTTGTCCAGGCACAGCGGCCCCAATTTCAATTGATTATGCTGCAATTTCCCTCAGCTTCTCCAGCAAATTGATGCAGTGCTGCAGCTCAAGCACCTGAGCAGGAACCTGCTGCAAAGACCTGACCATTGCCATTTTCACACGTGCTTTTTGTGCACGTGTGTTTGGAATTATCCAAACACACTCTTATCTCCCAAGTGCAAGAAACCCGTCTTTCCTACAAGAGCCATTCTCAGACCCAGACCCAGCAGAAAGTCTTCCACACAAGGAGGCTGCCGGCCCCGACTTTGCTCTGCTGGAATTGTTGTTGTTCTGCAGCTGAAGCAAACAAAGTGGTTTTGCCATGTTTGAGTCAGTCAGTCACTGATGAGAGGTTTTTACAGGCCTGGAGACAGCTCCAGTGCAGAGCTGCCTTCCCCAGCCCTGGAAAAGGCAAATCCTGCCCATTCTGAGGTGCAGGGCTGCAGTTCCTGCATTTCCTGCATTTCCTGCAGTTCCTGCAGTCCCTACATGTCCTACATTTCCTGCATTTCCTGCATTTCCTGCTGTTCCTGCAGCTCCTGCTGTTCCTGCAGTTCCCACAGATCCCACAGATCCCACAGCTCCCGCAGCTCCTGCAGCTCCTGCAGCTCCTGCAGCTCCTGCATTTCCTGCAGCTCCTGCATTTCCTGCAGCTCCTGCATTTCCTGCTGTTTCTGCAGCTCCCGTAGTTCCCGCAGTTCCTGCAGTTCCCACAGCTCCTGCATTTCCTGCAGTTCCTGCAGCTCCTGCAGTTCCTGCATTTCCTGCAGTCGGGGACAGGAGCTGTGCTGCTCCCTCATTCCCTGCAGTTCCTGCAGTTCCTGCAGTTCTGCAGTCGGGGACAGGAGCTGTGCAGCTCCCTCGTTCCCTGCAG
>NC_031777.1:30910989-30912700 GCF_001522545.3 Parus major | reverse complement strand
CTGCAGTCGGGGACAGGAGCTGTGCAGCTCCCTCGTTCCCTGGCCGTGAGGAGCAGCAGGGTCCCTCAGGTGTCCCCTGCTCGGAGGTGCTGACAGGCGCTGGGCTCTGTTTGTGCCTCAGCTGATTCAGGGAATTCCGACCCTTCAAAGCTCTCTGCTGGTTATTTCTCCATGTCACGTCTGAAAGTCAAATGATTTATCACTGGAAAGTTCTATTGTCATTTAAATCAGGTTTGTTTTCAAACATCAAATCAAGTTCAATCAAATGTTGGTTTGAAAACACTGAAATCAAGTATTTCAGTCAAGAGACACATTTTGTTTCATTGGTGTAAAAGGAATGGTTTTGATCCTCCATTCCCAAAGAGCTTGTCCAAGCAAAGCCATTAGTGCTTACACTTACAAAAATAAAGACTTTTGAAGATTATCATCATGACAACGTTTCAATTTCATTAACACAAAATAGTTTTACTAACTCAAAATTACTTTAAAATGTGCTAGAAATTTCTATTTCTTTTCATTTCAGTTTGAAGATGGAAAATGAACGGATTGAAAAAGAAAACAGATCCTGCAGATACATGGGAATTATCATTTGTTAAGCCCAAACCAAATTTTGCTTTAAAGTCAGAGATGATTCAAAACATTAACACTAATTAGAGCAAAACCTGGGGATCCAAAGCAGCTATGCTGAAATAATTTAATGTACAATATTACTAAAATCATTAGGCTGATGATGAACGGGAGCCCAAGTGGGAGCAGGGCAAGGATGGCTTGAGATCTGAGGAGATGCCGGCGGGACAGGTCCTGGCTGTGGGGGGCTCCGAGGGGTGCCTGGCTCTCCTGGCAGGGTGGGCACAGCCCCTGGCAGGGTGGGCACAGTCCCTGGCAGCCCCTGGCAGGGTGGGCACAGTCCCTGGCAGGGTGGGCACAGCCCCCGGCAGCCCTGGCAGCCCTGGCAGGGTGGGCACAGCCCCCGGCAGCCCTGCAGGGTTGCAGCAGGAGCAGCAGGCTCTGGGACAGTGGCTCTCTGCTCTGCCCAGCCCTTGCAGAACCATCCCCGTGTGCTGAAGCTCTCCCAGCCGTGGCTGCAGGCTCAGGGCTCAGGGCACGGCTGCTCCTGCCCGACCAAAAACCTCTCCTTCCCTTCCAGCACCTGGGCCCGATGTCAGGAGATAATTCTGCCCTATCCTTTAGATCCCTCTGCCTCCAGGACGTGCCAGCTGCTGCAGAAATGACGGCGTGAGCCAGGGGGGCTGTCAGCTGCGAGAACAGAGGGCTCGGCAGGTTTCATTTCAATTGGAAATGGTTCTGTGGGGGAAATCCGTGAGTGATGGGGTTATAACAGCAGCTGACAAATGTGACCACATCGCTTCATGTTTGCTTCCTGTTAACTAACTCTTCACCTTTCTTCCTTTTGCGCTGTTGCACTCACGTTTCACTTCAGATCTCCCAAATTCCCAGGGAGGAGATGCTCCCAATGTTTGCCCTCTGCAGAGCAGCAAACCCAGAGCTGCCTCTGCTCTCTGCACTCAGCAGCTCCTGCCCTGTGTGAGCTCTGAAACGCTGAGCACAGTCCCCATGGCGATGGCAAATCCTCCTGGATGTGCTGCCAGGGGATGCGAGTGCAGCAACCTCTGACCATGGGCAAGCTTCCCGTGAGTGAGTTCTGCATTTCTGGAGTCCAGTGAAGAGGAATTTGGCAGTGTCCCATGCA
>NC_031777.1:30905516-30908685 GCF_001522545.3 Parus major | reverse complement strand
AACAACACCTGCAAGGTTGTTTTGTGTCCCTGAGGATTGTTTTAATTCTTTCTCATGTCTTTCCCAGACTACTTTCTCAGGCAAGCCTGAGGAGCTGTGCGGCCTGTAATCTGTACAGGCACTGTCAGAATTTAGCATCCATAGCACCCAAAGCCGTGCCCTGTGCCCAGCAGCTGAGAGGGAATTCCACAAGAATCACCCAAAGCTGTCCCCAGCAGCTGAGAGGGAATTCCACAAAAAGCACCCAAAGCTGTCCCCAGCAGCTGAGAGGGAACTCCACAAGAATCACCCAAAGCCGTCCCCAGCCCTGTGAGAGGGAACTCCACAGGAATCACCCAAAGCCCTGCCCAGCCCTGTGAGAGGGAACTCCACAGGAATCACCCAAAGCCGTCCCCAGCCCTGTGAGCAGGAACTCCACAAGAATCACCCAAAACGGCTGGGGACCCAAAGCCGTCCCCAGCAGCCGGGCACAGCTCCCAGCTGATCCCATTCCTGAACCCCCTCCCATGGGGGTCTGGGGCAGGGTGGGCACTGCTGGCACAGCAAATCTGCAGCTGCTGCATCCTCAGGAACCTGCCTAAAACACTTTGCTTAGAAAAATTAATAACTCGCCTTTTAAGTCTCTGTCTAGAGCCTGCACACTGCAATTGAAATGATAATTTTAAGAATTAAAATACCGCAGAGAAACAGCGATGACTTTATCAAATTATAAGTACAGAGCACGTGTTTTCCTTCAACCTTTATAGTGAAAATTATTTTCATATTAAAAAAGAAAATCAAAGAAGTGTTACTGTATTCCTGGGGTTTTAAAGAAGTAATGAGCAGTAAACTCCAGCAATTATTGCAATACATTATTAAATGTCACTGTTAAACAACTGCACACTCTGAAAAGGAAGAGGCATCAATTTGGGGAGGAAACTTTGGGTTGATTTCACACTCCTTCCCTGTGATGCCTGGATAATTTTATGCACAGCATCACCAATAAAAGTAGAGTTTTCTTGGTATTTATTTGACTGTGAGTTTAACTGTAAAGCTTTAATACCATCCTGTGTGCCAATTCAAGCAGTAAAACCCCCTTTTGTGCTCCTAAATGATACAAAATCAGATCTATGATCACATTTCAGACATGATATTCACTGACACGAAAGGATTTGTGTTGCTTTACCCATCCACTAGCTCAGAGTTTGCAGTTGTCTTAATCCCCAGCAGCAATTACTCCAGCAAGGGCAGCTTTAGTGAAATGTCACACTTTAAACACAAGAAACAAGATCAAATATCCAAGGAGAAACTGCCCAGACCCTTTGGAGGGTCAGGAGGAAAGACACCTATGGGGTTTTCTGTCTAGTGCTTTATTATTTCTGATAACACAGTGGCAACATGTTTTATTTATTATATTTATATCCAAGTGAGTGTACTGTTACTCCTACTTACAATTTGATGTGTTAAACTAACAGGAAATTAAAAATGCAGCAAATTGTGATCCAGTACAAATCTTAGCAATTAACAGAAACCCTGTTTTTTTCCCAATAAAGACACAGTTCTTATTTTACTCCTAATTCCTCCTTTCCTGCTCTTTCACATCCATCTGTGCTCGAGGATGCTGCTGGATCTCAAAGGCAGGCAGCTCTGGGGTGACCACGAGGAACCCAGCTGGCCTGGCAGGGATTTTACAGCAGTGAGCTGGGAGGATGCTCCCAGAGGTGTGCAGCTCCATCAGGACACGGCCAGAAATCCTCCCCTAAAATGAGGTCAGGTAATTATAACTCATTAAGAGTTATCATTAACTGACAGAAAGGAGGAGAGGTTGGGGTCGGGCTCTTCCCCCGGGCAGGACAAGGAGAAGCTGCTCCAGGGCAGTTTCAGGTGGGATATTTGGGGAGGTTTCCTCACGCCAGGCGTTGGAACAGACCGTGCTGGGCGGTGGAGATGCTCAGACACCCAGAGCTGTCCGCAGGGCTGGAGGGTGCTGGGGGGATCCTGGAGGTGTTTCCAGCCCCAGCCATGCTGGGCTGGTGTGAGGAACCCCAGGGTGACACCTGCCAGCAGGTTCCAACAGCACACACACGGTTTGTCTCAGGAATTGTTCATCAATTAAGGAGGAATTTCTCACAGCCCCAGAGCCCGGCTGTAGCTGAGATCCCGGCCGTCACAGCCTGCTGCTGATAACAGACGGTGTTAAGATGAAGTCCAGGCTTCACAATGTAAACAAATCATTAAAATTGTGGAAACACTTATAATCCATTTTATAAAAACATGCTGGAGTCCTTCAGAGGTCACTCACTGTATGGTATGATCAGGAAAGGAAGTGATAGTGCCTAAAAAATACCAGGCAAAGAACCTTTGATTGACCTACAGGAGAACTGCAGAGGTTTTAATGGAAAAAATAAATGGGATAAAAGGAAAATGAATAGAATGAGAGGTAGAAACTCAGAGTAATATTAAAACAATAAGAAAAATCAGTATCTAGCAAGAATCAGAAGAGCAAAAATTACTTTTCTAATTAATAAACTGAGGAAGTGTAATATAAATAGTGCCAGTCAGGGAGGGTGTACTGGAAATTGATCCTGTCAAGCCGAATTGACATCTTCTTTTAATGAGGTGATGAGCTCGGTTGATAAAGGTAATTGTGTTGTGGTAATGGGTGTCTGTACAGCATCTGAATTGCAGCACATCACATTTTAATTAAGCAAGCAGAACAGTGTGAGGTGCGGGTAATAAACAAGCGGAGCGCTAACGAGGAGCGGGCGGCTCTGTGAATCCCAAACCTCTCACTCCAGACACTGTCCCTGCCTGGGCACTGCAGCTCCCATTGCCTGTCATCCTTCCCAGCCTTCTGTCCCTGGCTCCCAGCACCCAGGCAGCGTTTTTAAACTCCAGAGAGAAGGAGAAGAGCTTTGCTGTGCTCTCTCCCTCTCGGGGGCCACTGCTGTACACGGCTTTTCCTTTCTTCCCTCTTCTTTCCCAAAGCAACGTGTGCTCTCTGCTTCTGCTTGTTGGAACCACGTTTCCCCAAGTGCAGGGGATTTGTGATGTTTATCCCTGTTGATCTGAACAGTAGAGGATGCACTCCTCCATCCCCTCAGTCTCTGCAGGAGGTTGATGTCCCAGTGGTGCTGAGTGAGGGAGCAGAGTGCTGGGGAGAGAACGGGGGTCCCGGGAGGAGCCTGCT
>NC_031777.1:30901691-30905416 GCF_001522545.3 Parus major | reverse complement strand
TCCTGCCCCAGGATCCCCCAAAGCACCCAGAGGTTCCACTGGGCTGCCAGGGGCTGCAGCCCCAGCTGTGAGGGTGTGAGGGCTCAGGGAGGAGCAGGACAGGCTGGGCAGGCTGCTGAGGAGGCAGGAACACGAGTCCTGTGGTTTTCCTGAGGGAAGTCGAGCAGTGAACACAGAGCAGCAGAGGAACGTGTGGGGAACACGGTGGGGATCATCTCTCCCTGCCTGCTTTGTTTTGCTTCAGGCAGTGACCCTGACGTGACAGCACTGCTCTGCCCATGGAAGGCAGCCAGCACAGACAGTGCTCACGTGCTGATTGTGATGGTGTACAATATCCTTAATAACATATTCATTTAGTGTTTGATGGATGTGAAGTTATTTCATCTTCTGGCTGGCTGTTTTCAGATGATGAGTATGAATCAGAATCTGTGATTATGGCAATCCATTAGACATCCCCCAGCCTCCTGTCTCTCCCATTCTGAAGGCTTTCTTAACACACTCACACATATATTTATATATACGCATCACACTGGGTATTTATTTAACTGAATATATATATTAACTTGTATTTAATTTAATGTATGTGTATTTATGTGTATATAAATGCACACAAGCACTGGGGTCAGTGCTGGGTGCCAGAGCAGCAGAAATCCATAGAGCACAATAAATTCTTTTGTCTGGGGGCAAGGGGGGGTCCTTCCCCTCTGCCCCTGAGGTGAGACCCCACCTGCAGAGCTGCCCCAGCCTGGGCCCAGCACAGGGAGCAGCTGGAGCTGCTGGACAGAGCCCAGAGGAGGCTCCAGGATGAGCAGAGAGATGGAGCAGCTCTGCTGGGAGGAAAGGCTGGGAGAGCTGGGAATGCTCACCAGGAGAGGAGAAGCTTTGGGGTGAGCTCAGTGTGGCCTTGCAGGACCTGAAGGAGCTCCAAGAGAGCTGGAGAGGGACTTTGGGCTGGGGGGACAGGACTCAGGGAACCCACTGCCAGAGAGAAGCTTTAAACTAAACAGTAGGAAGGGATTGCTCCCCGGCAGGGTGGGCAGGCCCTGGCACAGCTGGGGCTGCCCCTGGATCCCCGGCAGTGCCCAGGGCCAGGATGGGGCTTGGAGCAGCCTGGGACAGTGGGAGGTGCTGGCAGGGTTGGAGCTGGATGGAGTGGCCATCCTGTGGTTCTGTGATCTGGGGCAGAATGTCAGGCAGGGATGTGTGGGGAGCACTGGGAATCTGTAGGGAGGTTTCGTTCCATCCTCAGCACAAGTGACTCCAATGAAACCAAAGTGCTGCCACTTCAGGTGTGCTGTCATTTCAGGTGTGCTGCCACTTCAGGTGTTCTGTCATTTCAGGTGTGCTGTCATTTCAGGTGTTCTGTCATTTCAGGTGTGCTGTCATTTCAGGTGTGCTGTCATTTCAGGTGTGCTGTCATTTCAGGGTGTTCTGTCATTTCAGGTGTTCTGTCAGTTCAGGTGTGCTGTCATTTCAGGTGTGCTGTCATTTCAGGTGTGCTGTCATTTCAGGTGTTCTGTCACTGCAGGGTGTTCTGTCATTTCAGGTGTTCTGTCATTTCAGGTGTTCTGTCACTGCAGGTGTGCTGTCATTTCAGGTGTGCTGTCACTTCAGGTGTGCTGTCATTTCAGGGTGTGCTGTCACTTCAGGTGTGCTGTCATTTCAGGTGTTCTGTCATTTCAGGTGTTCTGTCACTTCAGGTATTCTGTCACTTCAGGGTGTGCTGTCATTTCAGGTGTTCTGTCATTTCAGGTGTGCTGTCACTTCAGGGTGTGCTGTCATTTCAGGTGTGCTGTCACTGCAGGTGTGCTGTCATTTCAGGTGTTCTGTCATTTCAGGTGTGCTGTCATTTCAGGTGTGCTGTCATTTCAGGTGTGCTGTCATTTCAGGTGTGCTGTCACTGCAGGTGTGCTGTCATTTCAGGTGTTCTGTCATTTCAGGTATGCTGTCATTTCAGGTGTGCTGTCATTTCAGGTGTTCTGTCACTTCAGGTGTTCTGTCATTTCAGGTGTTTTGTCATTTCAGGTGTGCTGTCATTTCAGGTGTTCTGTCATTTCAGGTGTGCTGTCATTTCAGGTATGCTGTCATTTCAGGTGTGCTGCAGCAGGTGGCTGAGGAATTGGGATGTGCATTGCTGTAACAGGACAGAACTGCCCTTAGCACCAAAATGCAATTTCCAGTCCTGCTAATGAAGATAATCAGCCCAGGATCTGCTGGGGAGGAGCAGCAATTCCTCCTTGGTGAGCGAGTGCCCAGCTCAGAGCTCCTTTAGCCACGGCTCTGCAGAGACATTTCTGGAAGCCTGACTGCATCCCAGGCCTGGCATCTAAAACCTGGAGCAGCCCAAACCATGGCTGATCTTGGTAAACGCTGTCCTTTAAGGACTCTGGCAAAAATTAGGAAGAGTGTGAAGGTCTAATTTTCTGAATGACAGAGTAAATCATAACTGGAGGCAGTTGCTTAATTAAGGCTGTGCAACTAAATGGCTTCTCAATGTTCTGGCAGCTCCAAGAAAGCCAGAAGTCATTTCAGGTCAAACAAAAGGGTTCATTTAACACAGAGCAAGCTCACGATGCTTCATGGCCACCAATATGTTTTTGTCTATCAAAACCCCAAAATTCCCTTTTCAGCTTCCAGGGTGGGGATGGTGGGGGAGGCTGAGCCAGGGCCAGGGAAATCTGTGGTTTCTGCCCCAAAAACAGGGAGATCACAGAGACTTCCTGGTTTAGTTATATCAAACAGACAATGAGATATAAGTAATGACTGATGCCTCGTTAATAAATCATTATTTATGACTTTTGGGGAAGAAAAATGTGCAAGGATTTCTACTTGAAATATTGCAGGTAATTAAAGAAATAAGTGACATCCCCTTTTGGAGTCCCTGAAAGGATCAGGGATGTGTTTGGCTCTCACACACACCCACCTGCCAGCCCTCCATCCCTGCCAGCCGATGGCTGCAGCCAGAGGTGGGGTGTGACTGCTCACTAATGGTTTATTCACAACCCTCCTGGGTCCAAAGCGTGTTCTGGGAGCCTGGAGCTGGCTGGCAGCCCCCTGTCCCTGTGCAGGGCTGGGAGGGGACAGTGAGGCACCTGTGCTGCCCTGCCTGGCAATGGGCAAGGACAGGGGGCTGAGCCCTGAGCCCCGGGGTGCCCCATCCTGCAGGGCTGGCATTGCCTTTCAGGCTTGGCTGGGCATTTCTGCCTCTGTCCGTGCTCTCCCCGGGCTGGGGGAGGCAGTGGAAACCAGGCAGATTGTCCTGGAAAAAAGCACGGATGGGGAACCTATTCTTGGTCAACAAACAAATAGAAAGGGTAGGGAGAGGTGCTCACATGTGACAAGAGAGGTGTTTGTGAAGTCTGCCTCAGCAATGTTCTTTATTCCTGGGCAAACGCCGTGGCTGGCTGATGGCAGCTGCCTGCACCAGATCAAATCTGACTTGGAGATAAATGGAAAATCCTGCACACCCCAGTGACAGCGATAACACCTCCAGAGAGAGGCCAGAGCTGGCAGGACTCAGGGGTGACCCCAATAAATGTCCTGTGATTAAACTGTAGCTTTGGAGCCATCCCATTTCCAGGCTCAGCTGAATGCTCTCGGGAGGAATTCCCAAATAACCCTGATTCCCATCTCCCCACAGGCAGTCGGGCTCAGAGCTCCATCCCTCTCCTCCCAGAGCATTTCTGTCCCCATCTCTCTCCTCCCAGAGCATTTCTGTCCCCATC
>NC_031777.1:30899212-30901266 GCF_001522545.3 Parus major | reverse complement strand
CTCTCCTCCCAGAGCATTTCTGTCCCCATCTCTCTCCTCCCAGAGCATTTCTGTCCCCTGGCCCTGCTCCACAGCCCCTCAGCAGCAGTGGCCGTGCTCTGTGCAGCAGCAGCTGTCTCCCAGAGCCATCCTCCCCCTGCAGAGCACGGGGTGATGTGAAGGGAGGTGTTTCCATGCAGTTTCCATCCTCAGCAGCTCCAGGAGCGCGGATGTTGGGGTTGGCACCCCGTGGGTGTGAGAGCTCCCCCAGAGCTGCTGCCAGCCTGCCAGGGATGGGGAGAGCAGGAGAGGCAGGAGCAGAGCTCTGCTGGGGAGGATTCCCAGTCCCACACCCTGTCTCTGCTCACTGCCAGCGATTATTTCCCGTTTCCCCATCAGTGACGCCATCAGACTGACCTCACCTCCGAGAAACTGCTCCCTCAGAGGAGCAGACACCTTGTCATCCACTTTAAATAACTCTGAACGCTGTACAGAAATGGCATGTGCTGCTAAAAATAGATCTCACACCTTTCTAACAGTCAAAGGCTCCATTCTTAAGAGCTTTGCTTCTTTTTTTTCTCCAAAAATCAGTGATCTGAAGGTCAATTTTAATTTCCTGTGCACACTGAATGAACTCATCCCCTCTCAAGCAGTCACTCGTGGCTGCAGGGCTGACCAACATAATTCTATTTCCACCCTAATTCAGCAAACTTATTTTTCATGAGCTTAAGTCTTGTTGACTTGAGTGGACACTGAGCATTACCTTGAATTATGAGTGCAGTGAAGCCACAGAGCGAAATGAAACCCTGCTGAGGATCAGTGAGGGAAGGATCAGTGCCAATCGTGGCTGCCATGGAAACAGAGTGTTGTTTCAGGGTGTTTTACAGGGCTGGGCATTCTCCTTGCGTTTGGAAAGAGAAGCAAAAGGGGTCTGAGGGATGAGAGCACGAGGTTAATTTTGTGAGCTTACTCAACCCCTTCGACAAAACAAAGAACTTCCCACAGAAATTAAATGTACAGCCAGAGATGGGCAAAAAGCTGAATTTATGGTACGTGACAGGAATGTGATTTGTCAGGATAAGGAGAAATCAAATTTTAGAATATTTCAGCATTTCTGAAGTGCAGCATTGTGAACTCCACACACTCCACGTTTTCGGGCATCACGTGCTGAGTGCCTGCGCTCCCACAGCTCCCACACAAACAGCTCCTCACTCTTCTCTTCCTCACGTGCTCACATGACAGCACTGAAATAAAATCTCAAATTCACATATCTTTACTACATCAAACTTGAAACTGCACCTAGAGGATGGCAGTGACAGATTAATGGCAGCAGCACTCGTGGTGAGGATATGAAAAGTGATATTCTCGCCTGTCTCCCATGTGCATGTTTATCTGGAGAATGCCATAAATATCCTTTGGAGATGCTGCCTTGTCTGCACGGCTGCTCTTCCCAGGCCACACAAAATGGATTTACGTCACGTCCCAGGCTTCTTCTCACCCCCAAGCTGGGAAACAAAGAGGCTCAGGGCTTGTGTTGGCTGCACCCCCTTCCAGAAACCACTCAGAGTTTTCATAATTTTTACCTTTTACCTGAAAAAATGAACGCACTGCTCTGCACCAGGCAGGAGACACCCTCAGTTTTGGGCAAGAAGCTCTTCTGGTCATTTGTTCACTTCTCAAGCAGCAGTGTTCTGGCACAAATTCCTTTTCCAAAGCACTCCCTATATGTTAGTCTTAAATTTAACCTGCAGAATCTAAAATAGACCAATTTGACAAAAGGAAGGTACAGAAAAGAGAGAAGCAGAAAGAAAAACAACTTCAAGGGATATGTGAGTTCACCTCAGCCATTGCCCACCTTAACTTAAAATCTCATTTAGCTCCTAGACTCGTCACATGGGTGACCTCAATTAAACCCATTTATTCCTCCTGCACCGCCCCTCTGCGCTTCCTCTGTTTTACAATGCAATAATTCCAATTCTTGTGTGTGTGCCCACAGATCACGGGTGACAAATGGCCTGGTGGAGGGTGTGTGGAGAGAAAGGGATCTGGACCCTGTCCCTGTCCTGTCCCTGTCC